>NW_010112883.1:39920-121648 GCF_000699245.1 Pterocles gutturalis | reverse complement strand
TCTTGCCCTTCTTGAAGACTGGAGTGATAATCACTGCAGCATTAGGGCTGTTAACTTTTTCAGAGCTCCCAATTGTTTTTTAAATGTTTTCACTAAAATTACATTCACTTGAGAGCTTATTGTATTTACAGGGAAACATATATGTAGCATTGGAACACATGCCCAGAGACACTGTGGAGTCTCAATCCTCAGAGATTCTCACCACTCAGCTGGCCAAGGCCCTGAGCAAGACAACACGTCTCTCAATTTGCCCCTGCTCTGAGTGAGGGCTGGGACCAGATGCCCTCCAGACAGCCCCTGAAAAACAGAATAGATTATTCGATGATTCTGTTGTTCACTGTCATGGTAGCAAACTTAGTGCAGGTGCTTCCTTTTTCAACAATGTATTTAATATTTTTCTCATTACAGCATTACCAAATCCTGGGGTAATAAGATTTCAATACTTTCTAGTATTTTTAGCAGGTATAGGAAACAGACAGGGTCATTTGTTAAGAAGCAAGTAATACCATCCCTAATTGGCTTTGTATATCATTTACATGCTAATTTGTTTCAACATTTTAAAATATAAACAAAACATTAATTAAAATAATAAAGTACTGGATGGAGCTATTTATACCTTTCTTCAGACCTAAGAGCATAGGTACCAGTTCCCATAAGAGTTTTAGGTTGGATAAATTAACCACTGACATTCCTTAGCTTTTACTATGGAGGTTAATTGCCAAAGTTCACTTCTAGGCCTGATTTATTTTTTTTTATCTGGAATATAGTCTGATAGAGAGTGAAACCTCCTGGGCAATCCAATCAACAAGACATGGGAGTCAAAGGTTTTGGTTTATTCATATCTCTGCCACTGAGTAATCTCAGTCTTAAACCAGGCTTGGGCCTAATTTAAGGCTTATTATAACCAGGAGAAAGTTTTATAATGAATTCAGTGGACTTTTTCCCGGTGTCCACAATGTGGGGCCTGAGACTTAGACCTGAGATTGGGAATGACTGGTGAGATCTCATTTCAGTTCTGATTCTGACTCTTTCTAGCCTTATGCAAACAAAAAAATGCCCACTTTTCATCTTTAAGATAATACTAGGGGTTAGATACAACCTCAATTAGGAGGGAGAATAGGGTTGCATAGAACAGCCACCCCCGCTGATGCGCCGTGCATTACGTGCCTGGTGCCAATTGGATAGTAAGCGAGGGAGAGCCTTCTCTCCCCAGGTAAGTTTTCTCATAAATACTCACCAGTTTGCCCCAGAGGGCTCTCATGAACACTGATTGTTTACTGCCATCATTGTTGTTGTATTAATTGCTGTTAATTACAATATTATTGCAATAATGCCTGCAGCAAGGCTTTTTAATTCAGGGAAACAGGAACATTATGTTCAGCTCCTACCTATAGGTGCAGGATTGTTTCTTATTGGTTAGCTGCATTTGAACACCTTCATTATGCTAAACTCTCAGAGACTTGTAATTCCACCTGTCTTGCAGTCAGGGAGGCGTTTGTGTTTTGCTTTGGGGTGGGTTGTTTTTGGTTGTTGCTCTCATAAGAACTCAGTGTTAATAAAATTCACCCTGCAGGTCAGGAAGTCCTCCTACAGTCAGATGGAATTTAAAGATTATCCAGAAACACCGTCCAAAACTGCCTTTATCTGCCAGTGATGTTGATCACGGTGGGAGAAGATCCTGTTTATATTTTCCTTGCTGCAAGGGCATAAATTATGGGATGCATATGAAACAAACATCAATTTCTGCACAACTCTTGCAGGAGGTCTGTGTTTATAAATGCATAAACCATCTGTTTAGTGTTTGCAAATTAAGCACCTGCTTTTTTATAGTACAATTTAATATCTAGCTCCAAAAAATCTGTGAGGTCTAACGAATTTCCACAGGCTGTTTTTTGATTCTTTGCAAGAAATGTGAAATAATCACATAATTAAAGAAAATACCTGCAAATGCAGACTGTATTTTCCTGTTTCAATTGAATTCCTATGTTCAAGTAGTTCACTGCACCTTTGAAATGAAAACTTTGCAATCACTTCAATTTTTGCATGTCTTTTATCAGTTTGTGTGGTGTATGTATCTTCATCAAGAAATAATTGGAATAACTGTACATAAAAGAAAATAAGTTTTACATATAAGGAAATACATAATGTACTGTGGATATGTCATGTGAATGTCAAGCTGACATATCTGCTTTTTCATTTACAGGAAATATCTCCAGGTCACTGTTTATGTTAGCAAATCCTTTCCAGCACTAAGGTGGCTACTAGCTTTCCATATAAGAGACTGTTTGGCTTGGAAAGGTGATTTGGCCTCACAGTTGCCAAAGATACTCAGAAAGCCAAGAAGACTGCTTCTCCAAACTTTGAAGGAAAGTGGTTAAAGTAGTTTTTGAGTATCCTCGGTTAGGATAGCTGGACATTTTACAAAATCTCACAGAGCTTCTCTTTGCATCATTAAATGCCTAAATACGTTCTCCAGACTGGCCTTAAATCAACAAGTAGATTGTGTTGCAAAAAGTTTTTAAGCCTTTTCTTCAGAGTGAAACTAGCCATAAAAAATCTGGCATGTTCCTAAATTTGTTCCATTGGATTCTTTGCGTAACTGTAAGTCTAGTTTTAACAGGTGGTGTTAAAGCTTGTGCTGTTTTATAAGGAACATTCTGGTCCGCTCCAGTGAAAATTCATGACTCATCAAGAGTTTGTCAATCTTTTAGTATATTTTGCTGTGTGACGGAGTGGAAACTAACCTCTATCAGTGAGTACCTCCTGCAAACATGTAACAAAACAAAACAAAACGAAAAGCCTATTTTATTTGAGAGTCCAAAGTTAAACTTTCTTAGCTTATTATTGCTATATTTCAGGGAATGCAACAAAAATGTGTCATCATCCCAGCTGCTCCAGAACTTTATTAATAGATGACTGTAACTGTCTGATGGTGCACGCAAGGAGTTTGGTTCTGTTCCCGCTGAAGTCAATGGGGGTTTTGCTACTGACTACAACAAAGCATCTTATCCTTGCATGAACTCAATGAATGTGTTGTTTCCATGAATAACATACACCGTGTTTTATTATGATTATTTGGTTTAATAATATTTGATTATTGGTCCCTTATGTGTTTGACATTGGGATACATTTTCTCCCCTGAACTATGTACTTTTTGCAGCCCCAATACTGGAAATAGGACAGATATTGGAACATTAGGGACAACTAAGAATTAATCTACCAGAGAGGTTTCCTCAGCTGGTGTAAGGGAAAAATAGTTTACTCGTGTGTCTCACAAACATAACACCCAGGACAAGATGGTACACAGTCAAAATGCAGGAGGTTCCACTGATCTTTAGCTTTTAAATGCCCTGAGAAGCATTGCCAGACAGTAGAGAGAAGTGCTTTAGAGTCTGTACCTCTCATAGTCAGCACAGAAAGCAGAAAGTCATTAAGTTATCTGCCTTTGGATGAGTTGTTGGCTCCTGAGTTTGACCACCAATATATCAATATATCAGTTCTTCATTGTATTAACAGCAAATGTCTTTTGAATGAACCCCTTCAATGCTTTATGTAGCCATGTGTCTCTGACTTCTCAGGGAACACCCCCTGGTTTTCTATGCAACAGCGAGCAACAGCACTCTCTGATCCTTTCCTGATGCACCTCTGGCACACAGAGAGAAGGCACTTGAGGACTGGAACTAGTCAAAAGTTTTAACCTGAGTGCTGAAGTAAGAAAGGCTGAAGGGGGAGGAACGCCAAGAACTCATACTGTTTCGTTGAAGACCTGAGACACAGAGCTATAAGCTGCAGTCCCTGTGTGGCGTGCTCCTCATTAGTTTCTACTCCCACTCAACACCTTTTAGCCCCTGAGTGCTTTCCCCTGGCTCTTCACAGGTGCCTCTGGCCACTGACAACAGCAGTTCTCTCTCTCCCCATGACTTATGGCTCCTTCCAATCACTCTTAGTGCTAGCAAACGCTGTGATGGTGACAATGGCCCTGAGAAGCGGGAGGAGGCTGTTCAGAGTGGGAAGGTGATGAAGAGCAGCAGGTACAGCAGTAGCAGTGCAGGACACACACAAGCCCCTCTGCCCCTCCTCGTGTTCCCTGGTGCGTGACCCTGCTCACAGGGCTCCTGAGGACTCCTTCACACCCTGGTGCTTTGAAATAACCACGGCATTGAAGAGGTTAGCTCACTGAATGAGGGAACGCTTTCTTCTTTCTGTTCTTACTCATTTCTTGCTATGAGGAAACTTTCTCATTCTCAGGAAAATGTGTTTCCCACTTAAGAAAGTACATGGATGTGGGTCAACCACACTGATTTAGCACTGTGATTTAGGAAAGCAAAGAGAAAAACATTGGTTCCTGGAGCATTGGTGTACCTTGCTGACACATGCCATGGGAGACCCTGTGGATCCCATGCAAGTGTCATTGTATCCAGCATTTTCAGGCTCAGACCAGTTCAAAAACTGCCAGCTATCAATGTAACTTCCAGTATTTAGCAGAGAACTGCATCTGATCAAATTAAAAATAAAGGTGTTATGAGGTGCAGCATAACCCCGCTACAATCCTGATCTGCTTCAACTGCATTGCCTGTGCAGTAGAACCAGTTCCTTGGCCTCCGCTTTACTCTCCCATTACAGAAGCCTCCTCACACTCATGAACATGTGTTTCTAATCAGAAAATGCTCAAGACCACCTGCCTATAAAGGATACTTTTCTTCCCAGTCCCAGTGGGGATCTTACAGACAGGTTTTAGTATACAGGAAAAAAAAAGAGCAGAGCAAAAAGCTGAAAGGACAGCTTTCTTTCAATGAAAGCCTACAGTGTTACCCGAGATGTTTGTAACAAAGCTAGGAAAGAAGACATTTTTTTGCTGAAGATATCATGAATAAATAACTTCATGGGAGAAAGCAGTAATAAGAAACTTGTCCTTTGCTTTGGCATTTTAGTTTACTTTGGCTTGTCTAACCACTTTTTAAGGAAAAAATGTCTGAATGTCCTTAAACAGGGAAATAAAAGTTTCTTATGCCTCCTGATTTTCAAATGAGAGTTTTCTGAGCCATCACTAAACACTGGGCATTTAAAAAATCAATGCTGTTGTTTCCAGAGCTCTTTAAACTTCAACCACAAGACTGTTAGATGAAGAAGGTAATCATCTTTGTGGCTTATTAAGCTGACATCAGGTCAGCCAGATGTTAAAACCTCTGAACTGGGGAACTGGAAGAGTAGAATCACAATCACTTGCGTTTGAGGCTTGATCTAAAATGGACCTGGTTTAATGTTTTCTGTTGACTTGAGTGGACACTGGGTCAATCTAAACTGCTCTAGTGCTTTCAATTTCACACGGTTATGCTTTTAAGAATAAGGTGAATGCAGCCTGAGAGTGATGGAGGCTTTACTTAGCTGGACCACCAGTGTGAAAAAAAAAAGTTGGAGGCCACTTATATCTAGCAAGGAATTGGCACTGTTAAGTTTAATAGCAATAAATAAGTAAATAAATACACTAAGAAAAGATGTCATAATCAGTAGGAAAGAAACCTTAGCAATTTAGTGTAGGTCAGAATCAATGACACAGTGCTAAGTGTCTATACCAATGTGAATCAAAATAGGTGAGCACATGGTAAAACATCCCCTTCTCTCAGAGTGGTTCTTGGTGGCTGTAGGTTCTTTTCTTCCAACAATAACAGAAGCTGGAGATTAAGATTTCTCCAGTCCAAAGGGATATAAGGAGCTTATCATCTAGAAAGAAGAGAGGTGTCTGCAGCCTGAGCCCGTGCTAGGCAGCTGCAGACAACTCTTGGGAAACAGGCAACATGCCATATGAGAGGCCAGCAAGAGACCTAGCAGCAAGCCCATGTGCTGCTGCTGCCAGAGATCCGCCTGGAAGTTGACGGCTTAGTATCCAGCTGCCACGCACATCCTGCATGTGTCCAGTATTGGCTATGGGTCAGGTACCACAGCCAAATGAGTGTAGGAGGAGGCTGAGTAGTGACATTACGGTCAGACCGTCTGCAATAGGAGGGGGCGGTTGCGAAGTAGTGGCTCATTCTCACATATATACAACATGCACTCATATACACACTTACAACCCAAATTGTTTTCAAACAGCTCTACTGAGTAGCAGATACAAAATCCATGGCTTAGAAAAACATCCCTTTCTATGTGCAGAACTTTGCTGTTTTTGCAGTAATGTTACCTTCCACCTTCTCGCCTGTGGGAAGTCTGTTAAAACCTCAAGGCCTAGGGACACAAAATAAAAAAGAAAGCTGAGCAGAACCATGAAACCAACAAGTCCTACTATTCAGTTGCCTTTTTAATGAAGAGAAAAAACACTAAAATAAAAAAGTGTGATATCTTTAACAGTCTTTAAAGGCCTAGACTATTATTCATTTTCCTAACTGATATCTATTCTACACTTCTCTCTTCTCAAAAGTTAAGCACACATCTTTCTTCTAGGAAGCTTCTTATCCACTACTAGCTTCTTAATTCATTTCTACTATTCTTGCAGGACTGAGGTCAATGGGATAACAACAAAAAAGCTCCAAAATCAACAACAATCCTGCACCAGTGGCTGCCACTGTGCTTCTGTCCAACAGCTCTGAGAAGATGGAATTTAAGTAGGGTCTTAGGGGTTCATGTGAGGCATGCAGTGGCCACCAAGGTCCTCAAGCATTTCTGATCTAGCTCTTACACGTGCAGGAAAAGGTAAGAAAGTAATGTGTGTAGACACATATACAAACATTCATGCTTCCTAATCCCCCACACAGTATGGATGAGCAGATCAAGAAATACTTTATAAATTTAAAATGAGGTGTACTTAATGATGTGCAAAATCTTAAGTGGCTTAAAGGTTTGTTTAGGACCACCAGGGACTTGGTGTTTGTCCAGGTTTTTCTGAGTAAACCAGATCTCTCAACTTAAAAAAAAACAGGACTGAAAACATAAGGGTGACTGTCTATTCATAACACTTCATGTTGGACCCGGACACTTTATTTCAAATGTAGTTAGGGAGAAGAATTCCTACAGATAAACAAGATAAAAGGAAGAACTGGAAAATATTTGTACCCAAAGTACTCTGAGTAGCCCAGATAACACCATTTTGAGAACTTAAATTAATCCAGCCACTTTTCATTTACATCACTGATGCATGCTTCTGAATAACTAAGTTTGCATTTGACATTTGATTTAGGATAACAGCTGAAATCTGCTGCTCGAAATGGTGGTATAAACAAGGCCTTTGAGTCCAGTTCTCTGTCTTTGGCATGGCACTTGTGGCTTTGGGTTTTGCAGTGCTTACTGGAATCACAGTACCTTAATGCTCCTCCATGCTGGCTGGAGTAAGTGGGTTTTTTTTCCTGTCTGCTGCATTTCAGAAAATTTTCATCCAGATCTCCTAACCTCCCATTAATTGCATCCTTTATGTCTTCTTTGCAGACTCTAAGAGATGGTCAGCAGCAGCTGGGCAATATGGGTGAAAGCAAATAAATTTGAACTCGAGATTTGGTATTCTTGAGCAAACTTGTGCATAGTCAATATCTGTCTCTGCTTTTCACCAATAGCCATGGTGATGTCTCAGTGCTCATTTCTGATCATGTAATACCATCTCTGTTTGGACACTAAATACAAAACCAAGCCAAGGACTTTTGCAAGAATTAACAGGCCATGCTTCTGATAATGCTACCGGGATTTTATTTCCTCCTCACTGGATACATAAGTGGTTGTGTTACACTATATTTCTGCTCCCAGCATTACTTTTGGTCCTTTGCTCCTAAACCTCCCAAATTCATTCCACTTGGAGTGTTTTTAAATTATTTACCTTAACCCAGGAGATGACATAATCTTCCCTCAGAAAGAGGGGCCATCTTCAAGGTGTCTTCAGGAAGCCTTCCTTATTTGGAAAGCCTTCATCAGCATCTACCTCAGGTATTTCACAAATAACACAGGCAGTCCAAATTCCCATATTGTTGTGGTAACAGCAGTTGTTGATGGCACTCTAACAAAAGTTTTGAAGGCTTTGGTCAAAGCCCAATGCTACAGTCAGACAGCTGCAATGGCTGGCACAGGCTTTCACTAGCAAAACCCACAAGTGGTTTGTGATCTGTCCAAAGGGTAAAGAGACTTCCCATGCAATTATTGAGGCACTTTTAAGTCCAAAGACAATAGTTAGACTTTCTGTCTCCAGCCAGCAGTAACTCTATCCTGCCAGTTGATTATTCTCCAATGACTGTCACATTATGGGTCAGGACCCCTTCCCTTACTTTACAGATAAATTGTTGCTCAAAATAAATAAGTAGTATGGGGGGCCTGGGAAGCTCCAGAACACTTGGTTCTCTTTCTCAGTACCAGGCATGTCTCTTGTTTTTAGCAAGCAATGTACATAATTTGAAACCACTAAAGCACAAGGAGAAAAAATGGTGATAAAAATTAAATTAATGCACACACGCTTTTAGATGTTATATTCAGGAAATCTGAATCTTTTCACTTTTCATCTTATGTACTCTGCAAGACGGACTCCCTCTTTGCCTGTTCTGCTTCCGTAAGTTTAAGCATGTGTTTCGTTTTACAGGAGGCTTCAATGCTCATGTGTCTGAAGTACCCTCCTTGGCTTATCAGCATTACCTCTGCATGAGGTGATGATATAAACAGCCCTTGCTAAATCACCTTTCTAGAAAATTCTGGGAGATTATTACAGTTCACTTGGCAATTTATTACATCAACACAAATAAAACTTTATGAAGGTCTGAAACATATCTTTCTTACAACCATCTTCCAATTAGCTCCATTGGCAAGTCCTCTGTCTGTACACATAAAGTAATTATCTAACATGGAGACAACAGTGCCTAGCTTTTACATAGCCCCTTCAGATGTGGATAGCTTTGTCTGGCTTAATGATAGAGGAGGTTCATTCAGAATATTGCAAGGGTGCAATGATGTTGGCCTATCATCTAGACTAATTTAACCTCAGGTTTTTATTTGAGGATGTTAAGATCACATTTTGTATTCATATGTTTTGACCTAGATATAAATCTTGATCTTTAGAATTCATTAACCCCTTCCAACAACATTATGTCAATTTTCAGGGTGTGTTAGAATCTCATTTGAAGGTTTATCTCAGTTTCAATGTAATTTATTACAAGGAACCTTCTGCCCAATAAATTTACATGGGTACCTTGGACAGAAGGACTAGATAAGACTCTGGTTTTTTATTCTTTAGGTTTTCATTTTATTATATATTTTAGGATTTCTATTTTAGCATTTATTTTATTTAGCTTTTTTGTCACTGCTACAGTTGTGACCAGGATTAGCCTTGCTATGCACAGCTGACATATATACTCCATGTATACTGATACATAAATGTGTAACTGAAGTCTTTGTCTTGAGTATCTAATTATTTATCTGTGTCATTGGTTGGCAAGATTCTACTTTCTTTCCTTTGAGGCATATATGTCTTTCCCCAGGATAAGAAAGTTCTTTATTCTTTCATTTTCCTACTATCTTTTGGGCTTCACCTCATTTATTTGAGAAGATGATTGATGGTCTGCTTTGCATTTTCTGGCTGAATGTCCAATCTTGAAGTACTCCTGACACAAGGCCTCTTAAAATATACATACTCACCTAAAGTGAGCTAGCTCTTCCAGAGCAGAAAAATCTTTTGTGAGCTTGAGACTCTTTCAGCATGCTTTGCATTTTGTTTACTAAACCAGTTTATTTTCCCTCCTGTCCTAATCACAAGTCTTGAAATATTCCTTACTTACTGCCATGTTAAATCTACTTCTGCCTTAAATTTGAAAGCTGTCATTATTCATACAAAGCAATCTGTCCCATAGCATATCCTTTAAGATATTTTCTGAAAAGCAATATATAAGCTTTGTTGCATACACAACTATAGATTCTCTTTGCATTCTGGTACAAGCCTGAAATGTGAATCGTTTTACAATAACTCCATATAAGTGGTATGCAGCCTTCTGTTAAGAGTTGCACAGATCACAGATCTTCAAAAGGCCTTCTCATTGGATCTGAGGCTTTAAGAAACTCTGTAAGTGGACAGACTTTGCTGCTGAATAACTCTGAGGGAATAATTTGCTGTCTACCATCTTCATCAAAACAAATCAGTGGCTGTATCTTAAAATAAAATTATAACTTTCACTGGTTGCACAGACTCTCTTCATTTGTCATAAATTTTAATGATTTTCAAGTGTTCCTTGTCAGCAATGTTGTTAACTCTCCACCAGAATACTGCAAGATGGTAACGGCTGTCTAACTTAACTATGGCATGACTGGAATGCAAATGGGGGAAAAGTATTGCAACTTAATGACAAGGAGTAAGAGATGGATGGAGTGATATATTCTGGGGTAACCACATACTGACTGTAAGCTTGGTTTTTTTTCTTAAATGAAGAGCATGTCTTTGAGTTTGCCTGTCATTTAATTTTATCACCATACTCTGCACTTCTTAGAGCTTCTAAGCATAGCTTTTTATTTTGCAAATTAAGTTTAGACACATTTGGGGGACATTTCTTTATGCACATAAGTACTGCAGATGTCCTAAAAGAATATCAGATACCAGATTTCATATCTTCTACCCACTGAATTCTAAAGTGAGACTCCTTGTGAAGCAGATGACTGTTTTATAAGAAAAACAAACAAACTTGCACAGTAGTCTTCCATCTTAATTTGGATTAAACCATCTGTCCATCGATTATGAATGCTATAAACAGCATGATTTCAAAAGTTAAATTAATAAGAACGGTTCACATAGCAATTTTGTTTCACTTTCTCATTTGTACCAGGGATATATTTAAGGTGTTTCAAATCCAAAACAGGTATCTGCAAGCAATTGTAAAAAATGGAATAGTAATTAATGTCCATCTTTGTGGGCATTTGAAGATGGCTGTCCACTGCTGTGTGGAAATTAGACCAGTGACCAGCTGACAATATTTTATTGCTTCTTCAGCACTCTAAATTTCTCTCAAGGTCAAAAACCCCAGGAACAAATATACCTGTCCTATAAGGTCAGGTATATTCATCCTCCTTCTTTTGAGCAATGCCAAGCCAAGCTGAGTCACAAGGATGTGGCATGGTAACTGCATGAATACCATGGGAAGGAGCAGTGCTTCCTTCTAGGGAGGAGGGCTCCAACCAGATTGACAACAAAGCAGTTAGTGAAACACTACCTTAAGCAGGTATGAGGCGGGGCAGATATATTTGTGCAGATCTGGGAAAACTGTGCCACGAAACAGACAGGTTGAGATACAATTTTGCTCAAGCTTAGTTTCCAAGGATTTGGAAGAATGAGAATAAAGGACTGTGCCTAGACAATATGAATTAAATGTACTTCCAGGCAGAGAACAGGGCACATATGTCAGGAGGGAATAAGAAGTGGAAGAAAGTACTCTAGAAGGATTAAGAATTGATGGTACAAGAAGATATGTGCTAAGCAGACAGCTCCATATTCTGTTGCAGCCATACAGAAGTGAGAAACCACCATAACTAACTCTTTTTATTTGAAACTAGTATTTTTTCAAGACTACCTATTCAGCCAGTAAACAGAAACAACAGCATATAACTTAGGTATTAAATCACATCTAACAAGCCCACACCCTTACATTATTGTTTGCTAAAGTGATCAACCTGTTGAATGAAAATAAGCATGTAAAAGCATCAGCAAATAAATTGATATGTGATTTGAAAATATTTACAGTTTGACAATACATAGGCAGCAAGAACGACATTCATTCAGTTAACTATTTTTTACTAATCTAAATAGACATCAACAGAAAACCTACAGTGACCAGTTGGAAGTGGATAGGATATTTCATATTTCCCTTCCTAATATTTAAAGGAAATTGCCCTCTCTCCATTTGGCATTAAAAAAAAAAAAGGATCACATGATTTCTGTCTGTTAACATATCATATACTACACATAAACAATCAACCGAATCTCCAAAACTGTGCAAGTCTTTCTGTGCAAAAAACTCTAAAATGTGTAAGTCTTTCAAATCTTTCTGACTTGAAGTAAGAAAGATTTCTGTTTAAATATCTTAATTAACTTAGAAGAAAAATATCTTGAATGTCTGTTCATTACATATGATGTTCAGAGCAGGAAAATCTGATCTTCCTAGGTATATTCATGAAATTGCTGCACAAAACATGCCTATTATTTTTCCCTCAGAATTTGTCACATCATTTCTCCTTGGTCTTTTATTTAGAAGCCAAAAATCTTTCTGGTTTACCATTTGGCTTTTGAAAAATAATTTGAACAATGTGTATGTAATCTGTTACCTAAGTCTATCAGACAAATTACCAGGCAGTGTAGGAAGACAGATGTTCCTTTCTTGCTTAGCTTTTATCTTCAGCAAACCTTTTATGTTGGTTCTAAAATAATATGGCAGTGTCACAAATGACCACCTTGCAGTCTGAAACACAGCAAATGTTCCATAACAAATAACTCAGCGGCCAAATCCCACCTCTTCTCTTGTTGGTGAGTTTTGTATTAATAGAAAATGTTTATTGTTTTAATTAAACCAGAAAAATGTTTTGCAATATTCTATAGTTTATTCAAGAGCATCTGGTTTCATTATTCAATACTGGAAAACTGAACTGTTTTGATTGGATGCGTTAGTCACAAGATGGGTAAGAATGCTTCCACTTGGCAAATATTCCTACCTGTTAGCTTAAAATGTCCTCTTTCAGTAAAGATTCCTCAGAAAAGCTGCCAGCTAGCAATGGCTGCATGAGCCCAACACTTAAAGTCACAGACTAGTGTATTTCAGAGATGACTGCATGAGGGTCCCTGTTGAACTAATTCCTCTCCTTTTCATTGATACATTGCAGATGGAAAACAAATGGCACACAGACGTGGACCACTGCAAGTTTCGCCTCTGCAGCAGAATAAGTTTTCTCTGAACATTACAGACATTGTAAGGTTCAGGGTTTTTTGCCACTGAGAACCAGTAACAAGGTTGAACTCAGGGTAATTAGCCCAACCACGTGGCTTCCTCTCCCCATTAAATCCCCAAATTTTACCAAGGCCAACCACATTCTGAGTCTCATTCTTTGAGCACGGCAATAAGGTATCTCCAAGATTCCCTCACTCAGGCCTCCTAGGAAACCGTTGGTGGGCTTCTGGTCTGTCTGTCTAGGCTACAGGAATGCAAACAGCAAACTTGAGGTAGGCTTGCTATTGATGGACCTGCAGTGGTCCAGGCCCATACATGTGCATGCTTTCCAAAGGGACTGAATGCAAATTTATTGCCACCTGACTGCCACAGAGCCTGCAGGTACAGCATGGACCACTGAGGAAGGGTTATACAGATTTTTAGTGAGACCGGGCTTTAGGGTGACCTTAAGGTCATGTGCAATTACTGGTGTAGACATAGAGAATGTGGTATAAAGACGACATAATGCACTGAAGGATCTGGCCTGCGTTGAATTTGTTTTTTCCCACAATCACTGTGGTCTTAAATCTTAATGAAAAAAGTAAGAAAGGATTATAAATAAAGAACACTGAAGAGACCTGTTTTTTAAATTCCATTAAGAACCAGTCTGTATCTAGCAAAGACGTAAAGATATTGCTGGTGGCTTAGACCTATTTAACCTTTGGGGATTTTATGTTTATTTTGTTTCTTTGGCTAAACATTTGTAGTAAAAATGAAGACAAAAATCTTGGAAGAAATTTTAAAAACAAGAAATGTACTCCACCCTTATTACAACATTATTCTTATTTAGCCAAACATTTTTCCTTTAACAAATGGTCTGATACAGACACACATACAGAAAAGGCATAGAAAACCTACATCAGTCACATCTTTTTAGATAAAAAAAGAATTATGAGGGGTGAAATGTGTGAATGAATGAGAGAAGACAAGGAATGTAAAATAAATATAGGAAAGTAATATCCCTTCAGCGAACAAAACTAATATCTTGCATAATAGTCCCTTGAGTCCATGAAGAAAAATTTAAATTGTATTAAAAATTACATGGGCCTCATAGTGGCTTCCCTTTGTGAGGTGATAGTAGGGCTCATGTAACTAAGCATACAAAGAAGGAAGAAAGCATATGAAGAGAGGAGGGACAAAAAAAAAGAGTAAATAACCCTAGCAAAATAAGAGTCACGTGGGTAAGCATTTTAAAAGTAAAAGTCACAGTAACATGCACCCTAACCTGAGATGCTTAAGTGAGAGGAAGGCATAAAAAGAAACATGCAATCGTTTCAGGAAGCTATCAAAGATGTGGCCTTTCCCCGTGTTTATAGCTAGATTTTATTGCTGGAATGTTGTACTGTTCACTCAAGGTTAGCAATTTATGCTTCAATTTTCTTTCTTAGAGCTAGACTGCTTGCTGGAGTGGCCCCTTGGGACAGAAGAGTTTTCAACAGAAAGTGGTCACATATATCACCAGTCCCCTGAAGTCTATATAATTGCTTTTGCTGACCTACAGACTGAGGCATTTAGAGCACGCTCTCTCCAAGAATTTCCAGAAGGAGTTAAAACAAGGACCATTACATTTCCTGACAACCTTCATATCTCCCAGTACAGTTGTCTTCAAAACCTGATTTGACATAATCTAAGTCCTAGGCCAAAAATGCTGTATGGCTTACATTCATTTTTTTTCTCATTACATTACGAATTGCTTCTTGATTGCTTGCCCCCCTGTTAAAGGAGGGCACACTGAATCAGAGTTGTTTTCAAGAGCGGCTTTGGCTACTATGTGCAGTCACCACCTGTGCAGCAGAGTTCTTTCAAGAGGCACGGGGAGTACCAACATCTCCCAGAGCAGCCTGGTAAAATCTCACTTTGAAGTAAGCCCTGATTTGAGTGGGGACCTTGCACCAAATGACCTACAGAAGTCCTTTCCAGTCTAATATTTCTATGATTCTATAATCCTATGCGTCACAATATTGATACAGCAGTAGAGGGAGGGAAAAGGGCAGAGAAAGCCTATTTATCACTGAAATACATTTAATCACTCCAAGAGCATGGATGCTCAAAAACGACAAGTTAATTTATGTAGGAAATCTAGAAACTGTCACTTAAACATAGGTCCTTTAAAAAAAAAAAATAAAAAGAAAATATCACTGTACAAATTTCGTCACTATACAGACAGCTAAGCATAATCAGACTTATAATGGAAACTGGTTTACTGTATTTGTTGTTTTGTGTCTGTATGAGGATAAGTAAACGTATCACAATCAAAGGAAGTCTTACACCAGTTGTAAGTAAAGCTATGATGCTGAGAGAATCCCAGTTTGCCACTAAAGTTATAATATTTGTATTTACACTATATTAATTACCTGTGAACAAGGTTGGAAACCACTGTTCTCGTTGGTCAACACTACGAAACACTTCTTGTCAGAAGCTCAAACTTCCTCTCACTTAGCGAAGTTAGTGCTTCATAAAGTTGAATAACCATATCTGAAATCTTAGCACTATTTTGTGTGGTGTATAGTCAGTAGTGGTGCCTAAGAACAGAAGAAACGGAGACCAGGGTGAGAAGTAAAGCATTATTCACTTTATACTTCAATAGGGTAAGCATCATTCCCCAACATCAAGAATGTGCTGAATGGCCTCATGCTCACTAAGCGACATCCAGTTCTCTTAAACCTAAAGCAACTATTTCAGCTTTCTGTTTTAAGTAGCACCTGGCAGGTGCCTCAGGCTGCAAGGTAAACCTTCAGTTGTCTTCCATGACTCTACTTTTCCTGCCTCGGCTGGCTTTTTCAAGCCTCTTCCCCAAATTATTTGATCACTGCAAGGTACCAGAAAGTTTCCCCTTGCCCTATTCAAGCTAGTCTCTGCAATCTTCCAAGGATATATTGTGTTTAAATATATGCTTATTTTTAAGGTAAGTATGTGACATTTGTGCAGAATTCTAGAATAACACCATTGTATTCCTTTAGATACAATCCATGAAATCATGCACTTATCTCTAATAATTGGTAATACAACACTCTTGGTAGTTTACTGCTAAATCTTCATAACTGCATTACAAACCTCACTGTCATCTTCCTTTAAAATAAGAAAATCAACAGATTTTAGCCAACAGGGCAAGCAGAGAAGGGCCAAATAAAGAACTGGGGCAAATAAATTCTCCTTTTAAATGCTCAGTAATGTAGAGAATTGTCCCCAAAATTCAGGTACAGTTCACCTGCTGTTTTCCTGCCTTCCTCTGTAATCAAGAAATAGCAAAACCAAACACATACCTGATTTCTGAGGTGTCCTAAAATGACAGAAAGCATCTTAAATGGTGTTGCTCTAGAGACAGCATAGGTCAAAACATTTCCAAATCCAGTTCTCAGTTATCTTGAGTCAATCAGAAATCTAGTTCTCCAAGCGTTAAATAGAGCTGCACTAATCTTAAATAACAGAAATTTGGTCTCTGATGAGCATTCTTGCTTACACAATGTTGCTGCATGGATCTGTTCAGTTTTAGCCCATTTTTGTATACAGGTGCTACAGCTTTTATCAAAAAATACCTGTTTATCTGGATGTTCTGTTAATTTTATAAGGGGTGTCTCACTCCGAAGTGTCAGCTTGGTAGTTAATCTGCATCAGTGTCACTTCAAATATATCCTTTTATTTCCCAGACATTGCTTCAGTAACATCAGCCTTAGAAAGAACGCATCTGTGTTTGAGGGACAAAGGTCTTCATCACTGAATATTTAGAAAAATAATTTATTCAGCTCAGCTCTTTATTTGTCATTGCCAGTTCTCGAAAACATCACAGTGATAGTGAATCATCTCTATCATACAACCATACAATCCTTTCCGGCTTCTGGTGTATTCTTGTACACACATACATGATGCAAAAAATGAAATTACTGATTTGACAAAGCTGAAACATTTCCCAAAGGTAGCTGTGCCTGCTATTTTATGGCACTTAGGCAACCTTGCTTAGGAGTGGAGAAGGAGGTCTGATCAAAAATTTCATGATCTTCTGTCTACTTCTCTTGCCAGATTTTTGGTTGCTCAAGTGTCCAATCTGTGGCACTGCAAGACAATGCATTCCACAAACATCTCCAGGGTTTCCAGTATGTAATGGCTACAGGACAATGCATTGACACACATTTCTCCATTCCTTGAGAATTTCTGAATTGTTGCTTTTCACCCCATATTGAGATCAAATCTAATCTCTAAATAACAAAAATTTTCAATGACACAGAATGACTGTTTCCACTAATTTCCATCAAAATACGAACTTCCCAGAACTGTGTTGCCTAACTGTTCTTTTGTCCAGCATGACGTTTATCCAGTTCAAATCCCAAAAATCTTAATCTCTGGTGTTCTGCAAGACAGCCTTTTTTTTTTTTACTGAAATGTGGAAGTGAAAACATGAGTGAATTTACCTAAATGACATTTCACTGCCAGTTGGAAGCCATCCAGACAGTGAAACAGTCAATGCAAATTCATTTTCAGGGTAGCAGTTTTGGCCTTTAGATTTGTCTGCATCTGTATAAACTCAAAATGAATATCAATGTATGCAGAAGGGGATTAATATTTTCATGCACCAAAGTTTCTCCAAGGTTGAGCACTTGATAAATAAGCCTGTCATGACCTTTACCATTTTGATATAGCAATATCCAAAACGCATAACTGTATCTCCAAATACTGTTATTTTTAAAAGGTTCTACTAATCTCTTAGCTCTTCTTTCTACAGCTTTTTCTTTCCTTTTACAGAGTCTCACCATTAGAAAAACTAGATTTTTTTCTTGCAATGTGAAGAAGATGTGCCGAAAAAAATCTACCAAACCAGATCTGTAAGCCTTGTGGCAGAGTTTGCAACTTCTTCAGATTGCTTATAGATTTTCTTGAAGCCGCATTACTTCCATTTCCTTATACCCATGTGTCCTCCCTTGGGTACATGAAATCTTGTCGGGTGGAATTCTTACTGATACTCACTTCTGCCATCAACCTAACCTACTTTTTCTTAGAGGGGATATAGCTCTGGCTTTCAGCATTTCTGTGCCAGCTTGTGGTGAGCTTTACTTTCTTCCTGCAGTCAAGATTCAAATCTTTCCTCATTTTGCCCTCCTTTTTGAAAGGCTCCAGCTAATACTGTACACAGAAAATTTTACTGGCGCTTATCATCCGCTATGTAGACCATCCTATGGATATCTGCATTGCACTCTGTAGAATATTTCTGCACCTTCTGATATCTGCCCCTCCCCTAAACGAAATATCCATTTTCAGTTGGATTTGCTTAAAATCAGCTTCAAGATCAAACATGACATCATGGTACAAACCTGTTCATTTTGTAAAGATAGAGATAGAAAATACAAGACAAAATATTTGCTGCCTTTCTTTCCTTCTCAGACATGTTTTTATACGCACTCTTCATGAGTAGGAAAAGCTGGAAAAGATGGGGAGAAACCCCTAAAAAGGAGCTGAAGAAGATGAGATTAGCTCCTAGATACCTTTACCTGAGGACACTAAAACTGTTTATATCTTACCAGTCTGAGCAAACATCCCTTGCTTCACTGAGATGTGGGAAAGCGTTTTCTGCCTTTCTGATTCACAAAGTTACATCCATAACTAGGAAATTAAGGCTTCAGCCTCCTAGTAAATCATGCATTCTTATGAAAGAAAATTTTATTTATATAAAAAGAACACTTGTAATTTATTTTTTTAATAAGTCAAGTCTCCTGAGGGTATTTGGCAGGGAACTGTTATTCTAATACTTTGGCTGTATTTGCAAGATGATCGTCTTGATAATTTAAGATGTCATAGGATGTTTGCAGGAACAATAGACCAGATTCCTGAGTTGGTGTAAATTGGCACAACTCCACAAACATCAAAGAAGCAATGCCAGTTTACACCAGCCCATCAATGTTCACAAATTAAATGGATGTTTTGTGGTTTACTACATGTCAGAAAACTTGTAGTGCAACTCAAGCCCTCATAAGCTATGTTGTAAAACTATTGGATTTTTAATAGACCTCCAAAAACAAACTTTCTCATCAGAATAGTGACCTCGAATAGTTCTTTAACATCAGAGTTAAAACCCACATCTTTAATGCTTCAGAGAATGAGTATGCAAAAGAGGCTAATGACTGGACACCCTGAAGCGCAGGTGAGATTTGTTCCAAACGCATGTGCACACCAAATGAAAATGCAATGCTTTTCAATACCTTGATCCTGAGAATGTGCCTTTAAAATTATTCTGGGGAAAGTTTAACTGAAGTTTTATTCTGAACCAGCTCCCTCTCCACTGACACTAAATCATTCCCTTAAGATGTACATTTTGGGTTTCAGAGTAAAGATTCCATCATTCTTTTCCAAGAGCATATGAACACTAACTGTCAATAGCAACATTTCAACATTTCTGAAGTTTTTTTTGAATTCTTTTTTGGCTTTTAAAAATAATATATTTGTGCACACATACACGCAATATAATATCTATACATCTATATATTCTTAAATAAAAATGTCATAATGAGGAACTATGAAGAGTGAGCTTTTCTAGTATTAATTATATATGAAATCATGATACCTTTACACAAAAATAATATTGACACTTAGAAAAAAGAGGATCCAAAATAGCTGAACAAACATCCTGTGAGCCTCAAAACACTCCTCTGAGAAAATTTTATATGATTAGACTCATTGATGCATCATTCAGCCATGTTATATTACTTTCTTACATTCAGCTGCGTCAAGAATAGAACCAGCAACAAACTTCATAGCACTTCCAACACCAAAAAGAAGCAGTGAGTAGGACGGGAAGGACACCACGGGAGGTGACAGGAAAGCAAGGGTGTGAGTTGGAAGAGAGGGCACAGCAATTCTGTTCAAGGCACCCGAACAGAAAGGAGGAGTGTCTGTTTATACAGCAAGCCAGCTCCTCATAACCTAGAGCTATTTGTGCCCAGAAGTATCCTTTTTTCTTCCAAGAAGATCCTGTCTCCATAATTCTCAAAAAAAGTCTTGAAGTTCCTTTGTTTATGTTTTCCCCCCACTGGCTTTACATGCCCAGACATTATGACTGCCACTCCTTTCACGCTTTCCTTTCCACACTTTGACTGGTGACTCTGTAGACCACTTGTAGCTAGCTGAGCTGGAAGCCTCACCTGTTTTCTTGTTGGTTTTTGGTTGTTTTTACAGAAACAAAATCCTGGCTCCTGTTCCAGTAGGGATTTAAAAAACATGAGTTGTACATGCCAAAAATCCATCGGTCTTAAACAGTAAGGGCAGGAAAGCAGACATGTCTGGTGAAACACAGGACACAGCAGCCCAAGTCAAGAATCACCTTAACCATTATCTTTAGTAGTCTCTTTCCATCATTGCTAGATGGAGTGAGATAAGGATGTTATTAAGTCTTTGTTTTCTTCAACATATTTATTATGATGGAAATCTGTACAGAAGTTGCTTTTGTACTACTCCATCATATGTTGGCTTTCACAAATGTTTCAAAACCTGCCAACTAAAAAGAGACTGCTACTATGTGAGGCTATAGTAGACTGTAATATACTAGTCAAAAGCCTTTCCAAGTGTACACTTTCATTAACCCTGATATAAGCAAAGAAAGGAAAATCTGTTCCTCATTCCTTTTCCTGTCTGCAAGAAGTAAAAAATCACACCCATAAATTTACAGCAGAATGGAAGTCACACTTCATAGCTCTAGTTACAGCGCTCTCTAAAATCAATAGAAATTGAGTTGATAGAGTGCTTGCAAAAACAGCAGTCTGCTTGGCACCAAAGACAAAGCTGAAAACTGAAGTAGTCCCCTGGAATAGCCCACACCAAGAGATAACAGGTAGTAACGTGGACAAGAACTTGAAAAGCAAGACTAAAGGCAAAGTTCCAAGGTCTGCCACAACTCAGTGAACGATACTTTTTGATGTGAGTTGGACAGAAGCAGGTAGTTATTTTTCTT
Organism: Pterocles gutturalis; assembly: GCF_000699245.1. Taxonomy (NCBI): domain Eukaryota; kingdom Metazoa; phylum Chordata; class Aves; order Pterocliformes; family Pteroclidae; genus Pterocles; species Pterocles gutturalis. The sequence continues at coordinate 100,795 of NW_010112883.1, read as the reverse complement.
TCTTAAAGCAATTGCACACAAAATGTGCCAAAGAACTGTCAAAGCTAGTCACTCTAGTAATGCACTTTAGTAGAAAACGATCATGTTTACAGACAGTAATACGAAAAGTCTGTATAGAAAAGATTTATTTATAATTATGACCAAAAACAGTTTGCCATAGCAATTTATGCCACTGCAATACCATTTTTCTATATAAATGTTTCTTTCTTATGTTTTGCTTTAAAATATATTTGCAGTGAAAGAAAAGGGCAGGAAAAGCTCTAGCTTTCAGTTCAATAACAAGTAGTTCCTAACAGGTTAATGAAGAAGGACAACAAAAATACAGGCCATTATTCACAGCCAATGCAGCTAAAATGCATCTGCCAGCTCTACTGAGAATGTTTGATCTAAGGTACATGCATAATGTGCAGAGTTGTCAAAGTACAGGTATTACTAAAAGATGTATATCTCCTGTTGGAATATATGAAACCATTTGAATTAATTACATCCAGCAAGACCTTGCAATAAATTAGTAACATATTTTAAACACCATTTACACTGTTCCTTCTTCCCTTAGAGGAAACTCATTGTGTTTAACTGAGGAAAACACTTGAGATGCCAAGAATGACGATGATTTATGGTTTCACAGTAAAAGTCAAACCCTCTGAAACTCAAATTAAGAAATAATGCATGAGCAATGAGAATATATTCCAATCATTCAGCTTGGTCCTGAACTTGGTAGATGTTCCCTGTCAGTGGATCCCTGTTCAATACAGTGTACTCTGCAGAGATGTGGACTTAAATACTGGAATAGCTATCTTTCTTTTAGACTGCTTTTTATTTCATCTTACTTAGCAAATGCATCAAGGAAACATCCTATGCATTTCAGCACCGCCTAGTGCAGTGGAAGGAGCATCAGGCCTGACTGGATTACTTGACCTCCAGTGCTACTTTAATAAAAAATAAAATTATTGTAATTGAAAACACCATTTGGCAGGTTGTTATTAAATATGTATTGGACTACTGCCTTAGACCCATGTTTCATTTAATGCTCTTGTTCATAGGTTCTGGTTTCTATTATGTTTTCATTTATTGACTGTGGACCAAATATGAGTTGCAACACTTTCCGCGGGATCCTGTTCAACACTTTCATTCAGTGAGGCTGCCCGCTGCAGGCAGAGATGGCCCGGCAGTGCTCAGGGCCAGCCAACCACACCATGCTGGCCACAACCCATGGCCACTCCATGCTGCCATGCCATGCAGCAATCCCACATGCAGCCCAAACCCAGGAGTCAGGTTTTGCCCTGAGCCTCCTGGGAGGAGTATGATTCACACCTCCTCTGCCCACACCAACCCTGCCTACCAGCCTTGCCTCCACAGCCCCTGGGGCCCTTGAGGGCAGTGGAAGGAGCTAAGAGGGCAAGAGGCAGCAATGAGGGGACATGGGACATGGTGGTAGGCCTGGCTCCCCTTCATCTCAGCCTGGAGACTAGGGCCCAGCACAATGCTGAGGCTGTGTTTCTGCAGGTGCATTGGGCCCATGGCTCAGCAAATCACTGAAGCAACATGCACAAGTCACTTGGCACTTGACTTGTACCAGTCCAACCAGATCTTGCTGCATCTTCACTGTCCCCCTTTTAGCTGCAGAGTGGTAGAAAAGCCTAAAACAAGAGTTTTTTGTAACCAGGGGGACAGCAAGAGACTGCTTGCCACCTGCTTTCATGGCAGGGATGGGGAGACGGTGAGGAGAATTACACTGCTGGGTTTTGCTTGGTCTGACTTATCCCAGGCCCCTCTCCATGGAAAAGGTGGGACTGGACTCAGGAGAGAGGCTGCTCAAATGCTGCTCCTCCAAATTTGTTCTGCCATTGACTCAGAGTTTCTGGTTTTGTGTCCAAGTAATTCAATCAAGTGCCCTTTGGGGCTTTGGTTTAGTTTTCTTTCCTTTTTTTTCCATTTCCATGATTCTTTTTGCTTTCAAAAAGTGAATGAAAGCCTTTCATTAAACACTTTAAGAAACCTCAAGGAAATCTATCAATAAAATGTTTCTTACAAGGAGCTCTTCTCTTCTATCCCAGTTATCAGACAGCACTTACAGGAAACACAGTTTCAGTATCACAATACTCTGAATCATGAAATGTTAGTATCAGCTGAAACATTTGAAGTTCCTTCTAAAAAAAGCCCCTCAGCTTCTTCCTATGTGACTCTCATGCTTGGCCACCACGACTGTGGACTTGGGGAACCTTGCTGGCCAACAGAGAGGAGTAAGGTTGTGTAGATTGGAATGGTCTCACACCTGAATCTCTGTCCTTGACATTTACACATTGTATGAGATAGTTATATCTCTTTTGTTTGTTCATTTAAAAAAATTTTGCCTACCTCACCTTCAGCAGTTTACAGTGGAACCCACTTTCCTTTTAGATAATTTAACAGACTTTAGCTAATTTAATAGATATAGTAGTCTTGGCTAAATGTTTTCACCATAATCTATAAAACACATTGTAATCAACAGAACAAGATCTTGTTCTATTCTTTAAACTTTTCTGAAGAAATTTGGAGGTATTTTAAAAGCTGTGCCTCTAGCATGTGGAGTGAGAAAAGCTGAGGAAGGTATATAATGGTAACTACAGGATAATCACCATAACAGCTCCTTTCTGAGAAAGCTTGTATCAGATTTAAGAAAACATGAGCCACTCTAGTCTGTTGTTAATCCAAACCACAGGCAACAGTAGTCCGAGGTCCTAAACTGGTGATGTGTTGTTACAGGACTGTAAGCATAGCAGATACCCAGAGAGAAGGGAAGACCTGGGAGACGAAATTCTGGCTGGAGAGCTGGTGTCCATGTCTCTTCTTTCTCCCTTGCAGTGAAGCACCCCCATTTACACCAACTGATGGGTTTCCTGGGCTGTCTGGAGTGGGGAATCTCTCAGTGCTGAGGTTCTGTTTATAAATTGCCATAGATCTTCTGAGTACAATGCAGCATTTTTAATTACGGTTTTCTCTTTAAAACTACAGTTTTAAATCAGTCTAGAAGACTACCTAAGTCCACTGACACTGCAGTTCAGGCTTGCAGTCCAGAGCAGTAAGAAATAGTGGGTGTTACATACAATCTGATGATGTTCTGATATCTTTAATTATATAGCATTACCACCTATTGGAAGGTAGAAGAACATATGATTCTTCTTCATTTGCTTAATCTAAATTTTGAAGAGCAGGTAACATTCAGAAGAATTAGTCAACCACTAGTTGTATTTCTTGCTGTAAAAGGTATGTTTTCCCCATCTTTTTCATCCAGTGTAATTCATATACTAGTAACCAGCTACCTTTCTCTCTGGGTCTTTGTTTTTGCTAGGTTGGTTTTGGTTTTTTTTTTTTTTTTTGGACTTCTTCTGATGTTTATGGGACTTTTTCCCTGGTGATCAGAATTACTTAATGGCACAGCAGTCCAGTCAGCAGTCACAAGCCACAGGGCATGCCTCTACGCTGTGGATACAGATGCACTCATCCTGGCAAATTTTGCATGAGGAGCACTGCAAAAGGTAGTATTCCCAACTAACCTTGAGTTTCCAGCCATGGGTGTGTTATCCTTAAACTAGATCTGTTTGTATTACATCCATCAATACAATTGTGGTTTGGATCTATCTTGGGCTCATCACTTGCATTGCTGTTGAATTACCCAGGGTATCTGATACAGAGATCATGCTATTGTTAAGCTTTTATTTTGTTTCTTGCTGGACATGATAGGGCAAATACCTGAAGTGGCATAGTAGGTTGAAGAGATGATATATGGTCCAGCACAGAAGTTACTTATATTAGGATTTTCACTCACAAAATTTTGAACACACTAGAACTGTGAAATTGAGTTTATATTGTTTTATCCACTTCTGTCTTGTAGTTTCACCCATTTAAATCTAATTCTAGAAGCCATTAAGTATGATTTACTGTATTGTGGAACAATGGCCTCAGTTTTCCCAACTTGCTTCTCCTAGCAACTTGCGTCTCTTGAAAGTCTCCAAGCACTAGTAAAAGGCAATTTATATTTCTTTGAAAGTAAGTCTTTGAAAGTATATGATGTTTCCGTATCATGTGCCAGCTCATCAGCTGTTGTAAATCCATTCAAACCAAGGGAGCTGGTTCACAGCTTACTCCTGATGAGGATCTGACTCTGTGTATCATACCTTTTCACAAACCAGCACAGTTTCAGTTCTCTTTCTGTTAAAAGTTTCTGTCAGGAGAACAATAACAGCAAAACTTATTATCCACATTCAAGCAAAAAATTCTACTACAAAACTGAAAACAACTCAATAGTTTAAACAACTAAAGGATCTGTAATGTTTTCCAGAAAGTAGAAGATGTCATTAATTCAGTGCAATGAAACTCCTCACAATGATTAGGATTAAATTAAGCTGATTTTTAACAGCATATTGGCTGCTTTTTTGAAGGAGTTGTTGGTTTATTCTCTCATTTTCATCCACTGTGGTGTCACTTCAGGACAAAGACAAGTTTGTGCAGATGCCCTACCTCTGCATATTCATACTGTTAAATGGTTTGATTCTTTTTTTAAAACACATGCTTATCTCTGAATTTCCTGGAATTTTAATGCTTGAGAACAATTACAAGATCCCGTTAATGTAACTTCCTCCCTTCAGGGGACTGATGCACACTTTCCAATGTTAGGCCTTTTTTTATTTTTTGCCCTTAAGAATATTTAGTAATATTTGTTAAAAATCTCTACATCTATGAAATAGATTGAATCAGAGCTGCGAAATATATCCTAACATATTTCATGTGACAATGAGATTTACAATAATGGGGTTAGTAAGTGGCATGATCACTTCATCTTATGGGTTGTTTACGATGGAGAGGATGCAAAATCTACTTGTAAATTATGCAATTTGTTTCTTGTCTTCTATAAGGTTATACTTTTTTAATGCTGTGCAGAACTCATGCAATGTGGGTGTCTGGTGTCTCCATTACTACTGGTATCTGAGCATTCCTTATCCCATCAGCTTTTCCATTAGCTGTGCACACACCTAGAAAACATAACTATTCTAACTGTGATGGGCCATTAAAGGTTTGAATGGCTGGTTATGTTCCCAGGATTGCTGAAATCAATAGAACTAGCTATTCAGCTTAATGGGGATAACTAACACCATTAAAATCAATGGCAGATGAGCCAGTACTATTGTTCCCAAACACATGTTTTCAGATAGAAGCATCTAATAATTTAAAAACAGGACTGCCAGTATGCCTTTAACTAGAATATTCTGTAAATCCATGCAGTATTATTTCATTTATTGGAAAGCTGTGACTTCTATTATCATCTTTTCTACAAAAAAATTCTACTTTCTGCTGTGAAACAAATCTGTTTTCTTAAAATCACAGCACCATGTAGTACTCCAAACATTGTTTTATTTAAACATTATTCAGGCTTTGACAATACCAGGCATCCCTCTTCAAAACCCTGCTTTATTTCAAAGGTAATGTAGCAGAAAGACTTGCTCTGGAGAGTTTTGGTACTGTACCACCACAGTCAGCTTTTCTATTCATGACTCTTTTCTTAACCAGCATTTTTAACATCATGAGTCTTTCCATGTCTCTATTTTAACTTTATAACTGGTTTTCATGTTACTGGAGAATCACACCAATTTAAACTTAGTCATGGACTCTAAGAGGCCATTCCTGTATATGCAAAAAATAAATTCTTCTAACTGCTGCTTCATAAAAAGTGCACTTTATACAGTCAGGTTTTGTAGCTCCTGATCTGTGTCACTGACATCTTTTGGCTTTCTCATGAATACCCAGTCTCTTCATACTTTTATTATCAGCACTTTTCGTAACTACAATTGTGTTAATCTTTGTGTGTTTGCCCTAGGGTCAACTTAATTACAATTTAATACATTCATCCTACAGTTTGGTTATCTGTCTATCAATGGAGAACCATCCCACCAGAGTCCTCAGTCTTTTACAAACTGCTTTCCAGCACCTTGCAGAATTACATTTTTTCAATTTAAGCTCTTGCTGCATTGTGTACTGAAGGGCATTTTATTCGTTGTTCTTAACAACATTGATGAGAGGACTCAAATATTGTAGGTTCACAGCCTGGAGCGCTCATTAGTAGAGTCAAATTGGCATTGGCCTAGGCCTTTTGATGTTCCCTAAAGCAGTATTTAAAGATACTATGAAGGAAAACATATAGAATCACTAGCATAAGACATTTGCACTTATGACCTTGCACAAGCTTTCACCAGTTAATATCCATTGATCTTGAAATCATGAATAATTCCTTACAGATTTAGCAGTTCAGTCACTTTTCTCTTAGGTGTGTACCCGTACAAGGGTGTTGTCAGCCTAGGAAAGGGCTTTGTTTATTTCCGTCCATGGGTCTACTGTTATCCAGGCTCCAAGGGTATCCAGGGAAAAGTACTGTGAAAAGTTTAAACTGAAAAAAAAAACAAAACAAAAGAAAAAACAATTCCTATAAGATACTCTTTTTTTTTTCCTAATTTCAGAAACACAGTTTGTAAATAAGATAACATCTATAACCGCCTGTGGGCCAAGCAGCTTTCAGACGAGTGGTGGTCTCACTCCTCAAACCACAGCGTGTACCCAGGTAGGCTCAAACCTTTGACAAGGTCTAGGCTCTCCTCTTGTGCGTGGTACTCTTCATCCGACAAGACTTGGTCAATCTCCAGGACATTAAAAGAAAACCTGCTCATGTGCTTATGGTATCTGGGAAGGGGAGAGAACTAGGCTGCATTTCAGGAGTACCTTTCAAGGTGTACCTGCACAGGTCTTTCAGGGACAGAATGATGCAGGCCTGGCATCCAGACAACCCATAACTCCCATCTGAGCAAATTACATTAATTGGTTACTATTAACTTCAAAAACAATGCTTCCTTTCACTGAATAGTTCCTAACCTTTTCGAAATAAAAATTGGGACCTTAGCACACTTACCTTCCACCTGCTGAGTAATTTTTCTGTTTATTGGTATTAGCTTTCAAATGACAGTACTAAAGAGCTATAATGAGCTTTACTGAAGACACTTAGCAAAGGGCTCCTTAACAGCTGAGATGAGCTGTAAAAGAAACACATAAAATGTCAGACTAATTTTAAAAATCACACTACACTGCAGAATGGGCAATTAAACAATAACACACAGTGCAGGAAGGTCTGAAAATTAACATGGCAGAGCGACAGACACTGCTGCCGTTAGGAATCCAGCTCAGCTCCCATAGTGTGCAACAAGAATCAAAGTCCTGAAAATGTAAAAAGAGAGACATATAGATCCAGCGTGAAAGCTCAGCAATGAACGCCCATGCTTTAGGGTTACCACACAGAATGTGTAAGAGGGCACTCTATCTTATAATAGAAACTACGGAATGCCAGCCTATATTCCCTCATGACGACAGGCATCTAAACAGGCATATCAGAGTAGATCAATGACAGCTGTAAGCCATTGTGATATTACTGACAACTCTGTGGGGAAACCTATGAGAGAGTGGAGGAGACCAGCAAGGACACAGTCTTGAGCTGAGTTCATGAATTGGATTCTGACTTAGGTACCTCGTATGCACTCAGATTTTAAACATCTAACAAGGCTGTCCTAATGTAAATACCTGTATTCCCTCTATGAACAATGGAGACCTCCAGATGGGTGACCCTGCTACTGCTGAAGTTTAGATAAATAGGTCAGGCAAAATGGATGCTGCACAACTAGCTTTTCTCTTGTACTCTTAGGGCTATCTGTTATAAAGCTCCAATTATTTTCCAAAAGAACCAGAAGTGTCACAGAAAGACTGTGAATTACAGAATCACTGAAAAGGGAGACTTAAAAGTGTTGATACTTAGTCCTTGCAATTTGGCCCTTAGCTCACATTCTGCACCCAAATGACCTTTCTGTTTCTGTGTTCATAATCCTTTGTCATGGGAATTTCTTAATTATCTCTGAAGTTCAGTGTGCTTCTATCTTTTATTTCTCTACTGAATTGCTCATATGAGTGGGCTGCTTCACAGATGTTCTGAAAAACAGTACCTGAATAGTCACAAAATCTTTTGAAAATTCATATTCAAATTTAAAAATGCAGCTCAACTTCCTGAAGTTACACGAAAAGGTTGGATACCAGTCTGACTTTTTCACAGATTCCTGTTGCTTTTTCAGCCTTAATTCACTTAAAGAGAAAGATTATGGACTTCTGTGGAGCTACCAAAAAAACAGAATGTACAAAATTGGGATTCTTGTCAACAAAAGATCATTTATCAGCTGCTGAAATATTAAAAAGTGTGCAATTAGGCTACCCTGTGATTTCATGAGTAACCAAATCTGAAAAATGCAGCAGGAGTATTAAAGTTTTCACAGTTTGTTCACTATTTGTTTGGAGGTTACTTGAGATTTTATTTCTAATGCTTTCGTGCTCAGAGAAGCAACTACTTGAAAGGAGAGTATTTTTTTTTTTAATTTCCAATTGAAAAGGCAGTAATTAAAACATAAAAGCAGCATTTAAACTCCTCAATTGATAGGTCACGCCTGCACTCTGAGCAAAACTTTGTCACTCTTGAACTCCCATTGATATCAAGGGGCTGAAATGTCACATTTAAGTTGAAACCATGTGATATGGTACTGTAGCCATCAATAAAAATTTCCACTGAATATGACAGAGAAGGCAGAAAAGATCAGATAATGAAGACAAGACAGAAGAAAAATCCACTAAAAGAAATCAGTTTTAAAAGCAGAGTAGCAGTAGGAGTGTGGAATTGGACCACTGAGGATCATAAGGGACTTCACCTCCTAAGTTACTTCTGGTCATATTGACCCCACTCAGCTGGAGAGCAATCAGGTAGTTGTGCAGTGCTTTTTGTACGTTTCTATTCACATCCCAGAAACCTGCAGTCACTTAACACAATAATGGTTGTGGAAGGGGGAAAAGAACATTACCATTACTAAAAAGAAGCCAGGCCTCTGAAGACGTGTTCTTGCTTTAGTTCAAGGGCGGATTGGACATTTTTGGAAAACCAATATTCTAAAACAAGGAAAACAATAATGATATGTCAGCTGTTCTAAGAAAAATGGTTCTGACAAAAAAAGTTTCAGTCATGGAAAATAGTCTTGAAACCAGATTCTGTTGTTAGATTTATTAAGAGTTTTGGTTTTTTCATTTCTTTCTTTGACGGCAATGTGGAGGCTCAAATCCAGCATTCAAACTGCAAAAATGACATACAAAAATAAATATTGGTGCTGCTGAAGGAAGATATTTTTGAAATAGTTGTATGGCTCAGGCAGAAAAAAGCTCATCTTGAGACCATTCTTAAGCATTTGCAACACATGGGATATATTTGAGATTTCTTCATAAAGTACCACCAGCGTGTTAAAGTGGTAAGTTTGAGCCAACCCCAAAAGCTTTTCTTTTTATGAGCTTCCTGCCTGTTAAAATAATATGTTCTACCACACACACATATATATACATCTAGACACTGTACTGTGTATGAAGCTGGTTTTATATGTTGAAGTATGGTTTTGCCTAAATTTTTTTAGTATTTTAATGCACACTTTTAAAGTTCTTATTATCAGAGTGAAGGTACACTGGTGGTATATAAAGTTTGTATTATTCATCAATTTGCTGTCTATCCCCATAGAAAAAAAAAGCACAGCACTCTGTTTGAGGGACCACATTGCAAATCACAAGTCGTGTCTTCATTTTCTGGCTCTACCATTGGCTTCATGTACAACACTCGGCAGAATATGGAATCCTTTTGCTTTGTAAAATGGGAATAAGACTTTTCTGTAACTGGAGAAGCATCCAGAGGAATGAGACAAGACCACATACTTAAAAATAAAACAAATTTTGGAGGCAGATTGTGGCTTTATACAGTAGCATCTCTCTGCTCCAGTACTGCTCATATGTCTTCCCACCCACCAGAGGAACATTTTGTTGCAGCCCCCTCCTCACTCTCAAACCGTGCTCCAGCTGGTGGGAGTGAGGCAAAAGACCATCAGGGCTCTGTTGGTTCCTTGGGTTTTATCTGATTTACCTAGCTAGATTAGAAGACCCAGGGTGTCATAACCACCTTCTTAGCACTAACTTCTGTGAGAAGTAGGCACATAAATTTCTTCATGGCTCTAAATCCTCGGGCAATGGGCACAGCCTCACCATATGTCTGCATGGTGCATAAGGCACTAGGACTACAAAGCAATACTGGAACAAGAGAGAAATAAAGTAACAAACTTTATAATCAGACTAATTTAAATGTCATCCTCAGTGGTGACAAGTAGGCTGCAATTCTCATAAAATGAGGGTTGGCTTTATTTTTCCCTGTGTCTCTCTTTATCTCTTTAAAAAATACAACAATGTTGCTGTGTAATTTTAGTTTAATTATTTTTAAAGCAACGTCTAGCACACTACATCACTGAATGTCCCTCCCCTCTTTTTTGGTTTCTTTTGTAAAACAACAACAAAATATAAAGGTTGCACTGAATGTCTTATATCTGATTATATTGAGGTTTGCTTTACTAATATCTGTTTTTAGCAGCACTACTGCACTAACACCTCTGAAGTAATCTGAGAAGCAGCAGGTCTTTTAAGGGATGATAGAAGAGAGACATTTAAACAAAGGAAAATATATTCATTTAAATAAGTATATTTCCTAATTCTGGATTTAATATTCTGTCTCTGTTGGATTCAAATACTGAACTGGGGTGCACACTAAAGATCATGCTGGCAAACAATGAGCAAATGAATAATCCAGAAAAATAAGCATCACTTCTGTGATAATTTTTTGCACGCTGTGGCTTGCTATTATTGTCCCACATTAAAGCTGATTAATTTTTGCAACATTCATCGGGGAATCTCAGCGTAGACAGGTCACTGTAGTGACTGAATGTATTGGGATAGCAGTGATGGTGGCAGTGTCAGAGTCACACAGAATCACAGAATCACAGAATGTTAGAGATTGGAAGGGACCTCGAAAGATCATCTAGTCCAATCCCCCTGCTGGAGCAGGACACTCATCTGTGTCACTGGTTCAGAAAAAGGGGACACACCCCATGTCTCCTATGTCCTGTTTAAGATTGATTAGTACCTGTGAAGGTTTACCTGAGATACAGGCAGGACTCACTGTGCTCGGTTGGAATAAAGTTTGATCTGGTTTGTTTTCCTGGCCTCAACAATGGCTAAAAGCAGAGGCTGAGGAAGGGCTTCGAGAAGAGGGCGATTGCATGAGATACTTTCCTGGGTGTTCACCTGGCCCCTTGGTTTGTGTTATGTTTCTTTAAGAAGACCCAACTGGACCCAGAGGGAAGGAGAGAGAACTCTTTTCCATAGTCTCATGGCCTGCCTTGGGAAGGGCAGTGAGAAGAGGAGGGAAAAGCAATGCACGCAGAGGCAGCCGTTTAAAGAGTGGGGAAGCATCGCAGCAGGGAGCAGGAGCCTGCTGCTCGTGGACAGAGACGGTGGGACTGCAGTGAAAGGAATCGACAGACGGTTTAATTCACTCAGTGACTTTCTTAGTCACAGCAAACTGCCCAGGCCTCTCTGGTGCCGAGGTTTGGTTTTTTTTCATCTACTCTAAGGTCTGACTGGCTGTTCACTGGTCTATTTTCTGGCCAGACCAGACCAGACCAGAGGGGACTGGTAAGAGTTTGTTGAGACTCAAAAAGTCACTGACTGAATTAAAACCATGCCTGGAAGCAGGGATTTGCTTGCAGAGTACATAGGGGGAGAGCAAGGTGTAAGTACTTCCTATTTCTGTTCCATCTGTCATAATCACTTTGAATTTTGCCTATTTACAAAGCTAATTATCCTATTGTATATTATAATAAAAAATAAGTTTTTGGTGATCTTCAATTAGGTTGCCATAAGACAAGATGTACATAGATCTAACACCAAGCTCTGGCCAATCTGTCCCATTGCACACTCTTTTTTTTTTTTTTTTTTTTAATCTTGGGTTTCTTTCTTCGGTTTGCTACTGAGGCCCTCATAACAATTTGTAATAGTGCATTAAACAGTATTACCACTGAAATCTAGCCGTATATAACAATTGCTGTACAGGTCACACTCAGTAGTAAAACGCAGTACTAGATTCTGCTCTTAGTTGCACCAGTGAATTTAAACACATCATTTAGTGTCTTGGAGGAAAGCTGTATTGATTTTTCATATCCCATATGTCCATTGCAATATAGAGGCCTTGAATATGGTATTCTGCTTTCTAATGAAGGTGGCTTAAGGGACACTGAGTCCCTTGCAGCTGTGGGCTGTCACGCCCTGCTACAGGAGCTCTTTTAATGCTTTCTTTGTTTAGTGCCCCCAGCAGACGCAGTTCTGAAGGTGCAATCTCTTGACAGGTTCATCAATAACTCTGTTGTGCTCTGGGTTCTTCACACTTGGGGAAACCTAAGTATTTCCAAACTGCTAGTACTCTTTTTAAAAACTGTAATAGCCTGGGAATGAAGCAGGATGTTTGTTCTGGTTAGGAAAGGTTTTTGTTCTTCTTCTCGCTTGTTATTGGGTTTCCAATTAATTAGTAGCATAAGTATTTATGCTGAGAGACCTTTCAAATCTAGGTTACTTGTAACAATAACTGGTTTTCCCTGGTTGCTGCTTTAGGAAGGTGGGCACCACATTCTCATTTCTCCTAAAAATCTTCAGGTCTTCTCTGCCCTTTTGTTCTAGGACCACATTTCTTCTCTCCCATATGGTTTTGTTTTCACACTGCATTTTCTACAAATGTAGCTAATTAAGGCCCTAATCTCTGCCTGGAGTCCTATGACCTTCTCGATGGTCAGAGTACTTTTAAGATCATTAAAATATTTTATGAAATCATGCATCATGAATAGCGTTCACTATGGATTCAATTCTGGACCTTGAATTCGAATTTAGTTGAGCTATGTCTGTACTGCACAGTGTGTCATACTGCTTTTTGACTCCTAACCAAGGGTCATGTAAAGTGAACCTTCCTACCCACACACTTGGATTGCCATTGCATAAAAAACAGAACATGGTTGCTCCAGACAGACCTCATTGTGGCCCACATCTGCATCTGAGAATTTGGGACAAGCCATTAATCATATGAATGATAATCATATCATACCACCTCAGCTGATACGGGTAAAGTAGAATTATCCATGGGAGAATCTAAAAATGCCAGTGAACAGTGAAGTTCTTGAGATGCAGTGACATTAGCTTTCATAATTTATTGTATCATGCTCATACCATGCTAGTTATTTTAGCTACTGATCTCAACATTATTAATCTGCTCAGAAATGCAGCAAGGTATTTTTGATGCTTTTGGGACCATGGATGATATAAGTGTGGCTTTCATGGCCACCACAAGGGCATATTATAGGCCTTTGTATTGTCATTGTCCCTATTCTACCTTAAGTACTATATTACAGAATTCAAGCAGCGTGTCAAAATCTGGTCTGGCCAAGATGGGCTTTCCTCCAAGAATCTTTATTCCTTCTGATAATTTAATTTTGTTTTTTGATTTCTTGTTTCCATTTGGGGTGCCCATTTAGTTTACTGGTTGTTTTGCCACCTCGTGTTTTCTGGCCTTCCTAGGGTCTTATCGCAGGTTTTTCCTGTCAGAGCCTCTGAACTTCCCAGTGTCACAGCCGTGGCACAGTCTTTATGGTCACCTGCCTCAACTGCAGCACCTGAGTTACTTTCTTTTGGGGAGGTATTTCTTCTCACTCTGTCAAACACAGTCTTCTCTTCCCCTCCTTCTGCCACCTAATTTAATCTGTTCTACAGCAACACCTTTCTCCCCATAACTATTCTATTTCTACAGTCTCTTCTTCACCATGAATACAGCAAGACAAAGTGTAGTTCAGGACAGGCTTCAGTCTTGAACTTTTCTTCTTTCCCCTCCCCCCTCCCAGAAATAAACCAGAAAACTAGCAACAGAAAAACCTCTCTTTCCTTCCCTTCCGAAAACAAACAGCTCCTTTGTATCTAAGATGGGGCTGTTGGCACAGAATTTCCTGCTAACTAGTCCTTGGCTGAAGAAAAATTATACTCCAGGCCTGCTTTGGTTGCCTAAACATAGGCATCTCGTGCTGTTTTAGACACCATAGGAAGCTGGCCTCCAGCTACTGACTGCCCAGAAGGCCAAGGTTTCTCATAAGTCCTGTGTCATGCCTGCCAGCCTCACAATGATGTTTTGGATACTGTAGGGTACCTCGGATGGTACTGAGCTCCTATATTTAGGCAACTGGATCATTTCCCCAACAGCACAATTGTTCTGGGATGAAATGAATCACACTCTGGAGGGTGCATCTTCTCCATTGACTAAAGAGGGAACCTAAACTACTTGTTTACATGCTTAGTTTTCAGACAGCTAACCATGGGTGAGAACTACATCCTGAAACTATGTTTGCCCAGCAAAATGATGGATGACCATGGCAGATGCCTGCCACATCTAGCCTAATCTTGGTCCAAGTAAGAACAGCAGGAGAAGATGACGTACCATGAGGCCAACATGTGAAAGCACCTATGCCACTGACCTAGATCTCCTAGAGAGCTCATACTCTGGTTGCTATCATGTGTTAAAGCTGATACCATCACATCTTAACAGCTACCATTAACTGTGCTAGCTTAGATTAAGCCAACTAGAGTATGATAGCACATGGTACAACTGTACCTTCGTTTTCCTTATTGACCCATTGTACTGGTTTAACTTTCTTCAGCATAGCACATCTTGTTTGAATGTCACACAGTAATCTTTTTCTCCAGAGAAAATGTGGACATATTTAACCATCCATTATTATCTTCCAACATTTTTTGCATTTGTTTTTTATTATACTGATTTGCTTTCCCAGTCTATCCACACTACTTTACTTTGGTTCATTCCCTGTTAAAACAGTCTAAAACATTCTCAAAGCTTAGTTACTCAAAAAGGTTTTACTGCTGGAGTCATCGTAGTTACCCTATCAATATGACAATTGTACACTGCAGTGTTTGAGATAATTATTGAGAAATTGTGTAGCAATTTTAAATAAGAGTGGTTGGTTTGTCTGTCAGTTTATTATGTCCTTCTTTTATTGCCACAATCACATCTGCAAACAATAATCCTTCTATTTTGTCCTCTGAGCATTCAGTTATGGTTCATGAAAAGCTGCCATTTTATTTTTTTCCCTCTGTTCCCATCTTATAAACTGCTCCATTATTTAAATTGACTTTTCTCTGCCTTGTTTTCACACATGTACCCCGTAGTATACACAACAGTGATTTCTCTAAAAACAGCTATTCCTCTTGCACAAATGTTAAGTGTTATAGCAGGATTTTAGTCAGAACCCTTCCATGTCACGTTCATATGATCTATTTGCATTTACAAAAAGACTTGCAGCTTTAGCAGAGTCACAATCTATGTATTAAGGCATACAGAGGTACAGAGGACATGCTGGACAGTGGGTCACACCACGAAAACTGACAACAGTAACAAAGGACACGTGAGCTGGATCCCGCTCCATCTCAGGCAGAATCGCTCATTTCCAGTGAACTGCAAATTCTTCCCTAATGTTGATAAACAAATGGAAATTTGATAATCAGGTTATGTTTACGTTGCACAGAGAGATGTCATAGCTTGGGTGAAAACCTAAAGGTACTAGTGGGAAGACACAGAAAGCCTATGGCCCTACGCTGCTGTTTATCAGAAGTTATGCTCAAATTATGTCTCAAATGGGTAGCTGAAACTGAAAACAGATCAGAAATGTGGAGGCACAGAGACAGACTAAAATGAAGTTAGGCTGAGGCATTTTCTTTTGACTTGCTATTATTATTTGTATAGCAAATTCTGAACAAATTGCAGACTAACATCAATAGGAAAATATTTATGATTGACTGACAAAAATACAGTTGTGTTGACAGAAACTCTGACTTAACCTTATAAAATAACTGATTTCCAGAAGCCAGCATTTTCAGCTGATGCATACCTTCACCCTGCTGAAGCCCAGTTTCCTCCCTATAGTCACTGAACTCATTCTTCTGATTTAAGTCTGGTTGGGGAAAGAAAGAAAGAAAGAAAGAAAGAAAGAAAGAAAGAAAGAAAGAGAAAGAAAGGAAGGAAGGAAAGAACACCAGACAAAAAGGTATCTGTGATTGCTTAGCTGTGCTTCCTTTAGCTGTGCTTCCTGTAGATTTTACTGGGCATCTTTGTTACCTTAGTTCACAATGTTCAGTCTCTATAAACCATCCTGAACTGGAATCCACAATTTGGAAACTTTATTGAGATTTAAGCCATTGTTGGCAGTGCAATGGATAAAGTACTACACAGGTACTGTTCAGGTATTGAAAGTAAAAGACCTGTCAGAGCTCTGCTGAGAAGGTGCATGACCAACCTTGCTCAGGTAGCCCAGCAACACTGCCACTGTGCTCTCCAGTATGGTGAGACCAGCCAAGCTTAGTTTGTTTAATTAGGAAGCTCAGAGAAAGACCTCACTGCAGGGATGTAAAAGGAGTCACTGAAAACCATGAAGGTTAGAAGTGAAATGCACATGGAAAAAAATTTCGTTTCAACCTTTGCTCATAATAATTCTTCCAGTACTCAAAGATGGCTTCAATCAGAAAATAAGAAATGTAGTTATTCTTCATGGGTTTACTTTAAATATGCATGGTAACAGGCAGAAAAGGGTTGGTCTTTCTTGGGAAGCCTTGAGCCTTAAGCACATCAATCCCTTCGTGTCAGATGACTCCAGAGGTGGAATCCCAGAATCACAGAATCACAGAATGTTAGAGATTGGAAGGGACCTCGAAAGGTGGAGAAGCTTTTTAGCTGCCACAGCATACTGAAGCATACCTCCACAAAATATTTGTGTTTAAAGATCACCTGTGGAGCTAACAGAGTCCGATCTGAAATACAAACCTAAGGTAAGTAAACACACATCTTCTCAAAGGAGTGATCTGCTAAGTGATTGCTACATCTTGACACTAGCCTTACTCTAACAGCTCAGTTCAGCTGCATAAAAACATCACTAGCCCAGATTTAGGCTGATTTTGCAGACTAACAAACTTGGTACATGCTGTACTAAATTCCTCCAAGTTTTTAGGTTTGACAAGGGTAGGAGGAAAGATAAAGAAGAGTTCTTCCCCTTCCCTTATGGCTTCCTTCATGTCCCTTGGAAAGAAACTGAAGATATTTCTAGGGGCTGCCATTTCAACTGGTTTGTCCATTCTCAATAACTGTCTGAGAGGATTATACCGCTGTAATCTACTGAAATTAATAGTCTTTTTTTTTTTTTTTTTTTTTTAGGGGGGGGGGGGGGGGTTGGGGAATTGTTTTCCACAGACATAACCATATTGTTTATCTGATATCTGCCTGCAAACCCCTATTTTCATATGTATTTTTACCCTCTTGACCAATTCATTTAAAGGAGACATGCAAGACTCAAAATTCCTACAAACTAAATGCGGGGTTGGGGAGAAAGACCCAAATTAGTGTCTCCACTGAGGAAAGGCAGGCAGAATTAGTTCCATCTGGCCACAGTTACACGGCCAGAGACTGTACACATTTGCCAGCAACCAGACCACATATAAATAGCTCCGTATGCTGTCTTTGACCAGCAAAGTGTCCACGGGACAAAAGACAGTTCATAGGAAACTGAACTTCATTAACTTTGCTGCTCACAGAAAAAATTGCTATTATAAAGTGGAAGACAACATTTAGAGAATAGGAAAAAAAAAAAAATAACCAAGAAGAAAGAGCATTATATAGTCTGGCTTCAGAACAAGGGTCAAGTTATTAATTTAAAACAGATGTTCTGTTCTCAATACTTCATAAACAGATAAAGAAGGAAAAGGGAAACTTGTACTTGACAAGTAGTGGACCTCTATTGTAACATGTTGGTTCAGATGTGCACTTGAAGATTTGGATACCAATCCATTGGATCTGCAGCATTGGTCTGGAAATCTCATAAAAGCACCCTCTTCTTGCTATATTTCAAATGATCTCTGTTTCTGGTATCAGCTGAACTGCAGAATTGATGAGATTTGAACATAAAAATTAATGGGCCGTGGGAGGAGTTCGACTAATCACATTTAGACTCTTAAAAGTTTTTTTTTATTTTCATTGACACATTTTGGATTTTTAAATATCTTAGTTTACAGAGTCAAGCTTTCCTGGAAGAAGGAAATGTAGGTGTGCACCAATGCAACCCAGGTACCATGGACTCTCTTTAGAAGTAGTATTCCACCGAGTTCAGTGGAACTGGAGGATGGACACAGTGTTTTTCCACAACTATTTCAGACAAAGTATCAAGACCCTCTCTCACTTTAAAACAGCAGATTTTTGAGTAGATAAATTATTAATTTGGGGAGGACAAGTCAAATCTGATGAGACTGTTGAAGCCAGCAAGTGATTTTCTTCTGAGTCCAATAGGCTGGGAATCAAGCACACATTCCCTTCCTCTCAGGCAGAGGGACTGCAAGAAGCTGCCTCAGCAACTTTAAAATTTTGTATTGAGTGGGAAACAAGGAATGCAAGGAGGCCTCCAAATCAGACAGGGAACTAAAATTCTCGGGCTGCACTGTCTTCCCTCTCAGAGGACTTCACTCCAGACTCTTGCCAAAACAGATCTATTTGGAAATGCATTTTGCCAGACCATTTTGTTACTTTCTTAAAGAAAACTGAGTTAAAAAAATAAGCATAGTCCTATGGCACCAGGCACATAGGTGGGGTGAATCACTCTTTACATAACTCTTTGTTTTGTGTGAATTGTGCTAGTCATTTCATCCCCACATATATTTTTATCTGTTAATACACTTTTGTTAGGCATCTTGTGGCAGATTTTCAGCTTCTCTATGAGAATCTATTATACTCCACATTTCACGTAGTTCATCTATGAAGAAAAGTAGACAATGACTTTGGACTTTGATTATTCAGCTTGGG
Source organism: Pterocles gutturalis (assembly GCF_000699245.1). Lineage (NCBI taxonomy): Eukaryota > Metazoa > Chordata > Aves > Pterocliformes > Pteroclidae > Pterocles > Pterocles gutturalis. The sequence continues at coordinate 81,939 of NW_010112883.1, read as the reverse complement.
AATACACCTGACCCACAAAGCTGTATTCCACATTTAGTCCCTGAGCTATGGGATCTATGGGATTATTCACAAGTTTGAAATTAAGCATATGCTTCCACACATTGTTGGATCAGATACTAGAGTTACAGCTGATCTGCGCCAAGATTAATATTTGTTCTCTTAAGGAGATAGAAACACACTACAAGCCTCACAGCCACATAGGAGGCTAATTTGAGCTTCCTTCACATTCGGGAAAGGAAGATGGGATTTGATTGAATCTTTTCTCTTATTCACTATTCGATGAATTTATCATCTATTTAAGGACACATAATATTTTCCCAGCTTATGTTACTGCAATTTGTAGAATTTAAGTCCACTGTGTTTATGACAATTTTATGCATAATAAAATATTGTCAGTAAAAGGAGCAGATAGTCATACTCAGAATTTAGATTAGCAATCAGAACTTAAAAAAATTTATTTTGTGTCACAGATGTAAAGGGAAGCAGCTGTAAATCTGAGATGTCATTTTCTGTCATTTAATCCAGAAGTATTTCAATAGAGTAACCTCTTAATTCTGTTTTTAACGAGCTTTTGCAGAGAACATTTCAGGGAAACAATATCAACTAAGATGGTAAGAAACAACTAACTTTGAGCATTATGACTAAACACAGCATTATGAAAATATTACTGAAGGTAATTTAGTACTTTTTCCTCTTCCCTTTCCTTCCCTTTTCTATAATGTTATATGTACTTTATATGTTTCCTAGTCAGAAGACTATGGATCAAAAGAATATGAAGTAGTTGTGATCTGAATTATTGCACTGACATAGTGATTTAAGAAATTCAGTTTTTTTACTAATTCCATGTTTTTTTCATAATCAAAAGGAAAATGCAAGGAAAAGAGGAAGCCTCAGGCAGCCCACAATAAAGACTCCTGTTTCTAGCTCTGTAACTGGAGCATTTAGTTAGTCGAGGGTGATAATCATGGTATGGCTACCATTTGATCTGGAAATTGTTTTATGTGCTTTTAAGACGTTTTGGTAGCTGCTCCCCACCTCTGAAAATCAAGAATATGTACATGGATCCTGTAAGTTCATCTGTCCTGGCCTGAGGATGAATTAGTCCCTTCTGTCTCTTTTGTCTGAGTCTGGTAATGGATGTTGGAGTTAAATGTAAACAAACTGGTGTAATTAAAATGAAGATTGAGTCACTTGTTTGGGACAAGGGAAAAAGGAACGAAGCTTTGGAAGTTGAACTGATTCCAGGGAGCTGCATATAAAGGATGAAGCAAAATCATAATAGAACAAAGAATGCAATGAAGTGACATCAGCAGTGACGGTGGAATAGAGATGTTAGTTAGCATCTTCTGATTGCTCGGTATTAAATGCCGACGCACACAGAAAGCCTTCTGCATTCACCAGCACAGATCTAGAAGCAGGAAAAGAAAACAAAACAAATTGCAAAGAATTTGCATCAAGGGTGACAACCACAGTGCTAGTAAGTATGACTCACATCTGCTCTTCTGTAAGATATTTAGGAAGCAATTTTACATGTGTTAAGCACAACAATATTTTTGCAGTAGCTAATATGCGGTTGTACACTTTTTTCAGTGGGTCCAGAGCACTCAGTGCTGTTCAGAACTGCACCTTACAGAAAAGGTTGCCAGGATTGTTCTGTAATACAGACCAGAGCCAGTCCTGTGTTGAGCAGGAAATGTTATAAATAAAGACGCGATCAAGATGTTGACTGATTAGTGAACACATTTGAATGCAGAATGTGCTACAATGAGTGCCCCCTTCATCAACTTATTTTATTTCTCATTCTCTAGGTCCTGTCTGGACTTAATCAGATCAATTGTCTTGCACTGACAATTGAGAGCTTAGGGGACCTGCCTCTGCCAGAATGATCAGTCTCTGGAGATAGCTGGGAGAACCATTGTGCTTTCTCACATGGTTGAACTCAGAATGTCTGTCTGTATTTTAACTTCTGGAGTAAACATTGTCTCCTTGTTGAGGAGCAAATATGACCATAACTGCCCTCAAGAATGTTCTGTTTTCACAAGGTTGAGCTGTGAAAGGACTGGGATTAATGACCTGCAAAACCTTGTCCAATATTTTCTGCCATATTTTTCTTCTTCTGTTTGATGCAGACCTTGTTTCAGGGCTCAAGGTTTAGGGGTCCAATTATCACAAGTTACCACATATAAACATAAAATGCCTGGGTGCACAGATTTAGCCCTCAAAAATACAACTTCAGGCTATGATTTTAGTCTAATTGATCACTACAGCCATAGGGATTTGTCTTATTCTCTCCCAATACATTCCTTCATCTCCTTGAGATTGCCCTTCTTCCACTCCCTCCCCTGCCTCACAGCTCTCATAAAACATGTCCCTGAGAAAACTCAACATCACTGAGTTGACAGAAAACCATCCACCTCTTTTTGTAAGGGTATTTTTTTTGCAATGTTAATGAGCTAAATCTGCTCATGGTGGGATGTCAATGGGGCTTGTCAGGGTCCAATACTCTCGGACTAGGCTCTGTTATGTATTCCACATGAGGAGTTTGTTTAATACTGAATTTACTTATTTGCATATACTTGACATTACATGGGATTTTGATTTAGCACAGTGATACAACAATGTACTGAGATCACAATACTAGCACAGTATAGCAATCGCAACATGGAGTTAAATTACAATACAGAAGTGATTCCTATTATCTGTGCCTGTAGAGTCACCATCATGACACCAGGCACCCCCAGTTGCCAGGAAAGAATATGTGGAATATCTGTCATTTCTGAGCCTTCCATTATAGGTGTTTTGTTGTCAGACACAGTGCTGCAGCTGATGCACCAGAAGCACAGGGACCTCAGGGCAGGGAGCAAGAAAAGGAGCAGAAGGGATCGTGAAGTATGAGATGCTGAGTCAACCTATCCGGCGTCATGAAATGGCAGCACTGGTTTAACTCATCATCCTTGCAGACTAAATAACTCCTACCCAGTACTGAGAGGTACACAGAATTGTAATCACACACAGATTCTACATTCTCTGTTCTCCTGTGTCTCTACTGTGGTCTAGCATCTGTATTTTCCCTACTACACCATCACCAGTTTCTGGAAACGTGATCCTGCAAATCAGCTTCTCTTGGACAAGGAGGATGGAAACAAGTTCTTATTTCCTATTACTGATCTCTGTTGTTCAAATTAATCAGAGGTAGTCCTAAGTCTCACTTTCTGGATATATGCTCATGGAAGATTTCAGAAGCATATAGAGACCCTCATGCTAGTGGTAAGTAGACTAGCCTACTTCCAAAACTAACCTACTTCAAGCAGGAGGGATCTTTGAAAGACCTAATTTACTCTGCTTTTCAGGTCGATTCTCTGTAGAGATCTGAATCCCCAATTTCAGAAGCACTGCCAATTTTGGCCAGTCCAAGGACTGACATCTTGAGCTGAATAGCAGTACAAAGCACAAACACATCATCAGGCTGTCTCTGACAGAAGTCTTCCATGTTTTCTAACTTCAAAGCAAGACCACTAATATCAGTCTGCAGTGGCAGTTCTAGGGAAACTATGCCAGGTTTTTGTTAGTTGTGGAAAAAGTATTTTAGAACAAGAAGCTCTTGGCTCAGCTCACCCTAATAAGGACAATCAGAATGGCAGCCTAGTGTCCAATTCACTGTTTTATAAACCAGAAAATATCTTTACAGTTGGCTGTAGCCAGAGCTTCATTTACCCTGGCTTCTGGCAAGCATTTTCTACTCACCTCATTTCCATCCCTGCATTTCTTTCCTCAAAAAGGAGAAAAGTAAAACTTGGCAAACCCTGAGTTAGCATGCTGGTACCCCCTTTCTCCTTCACCTGGAAGGGCTACCAGTGCTTGTAAAGAAGTATATGTGGTACCTTTTTGCTTTGCAATATTTTCACATATTACTACACACAATTTTCTATCAGAAAAGTCTTATATGTCTTAATAGGTTGAGCTAAGAGCATTTTATTAAGGAGCTGTTTATCATCCTCATTAAGTCAAAGAGGAAATGAAGCTTACAGTTGAAAAGCAGTTTGGACTTTGTCACCTAATCAATCAATAGTAGAGAAATGCTTTAGACTCATCTCTTTGCTCAGAGACTGGTGCCTTCACCAGTTTGAACATTCTTGACCCTGCTTGGTGACTTTTGCCACTCTATAAAAAGATGTGGGAAGTCACAAATGGATTAATAATGATTTGCCATGGAAACTTCATGGAATATTTCACTGAGATGAAAACAAGTTACTGCATAAGTCCAGACCCACAGAGTGTGTTAAAATTCCATAAACAGACATCTCTGATGCCATAGGCTATCCAGGACATCTACAGGGGGACGGCAGCAAGACACAGAATGGATGAGAGACCTGTGCCCTTCTGGACTAGCATCTGAATGCCATGCAAGGTACCTTGGGGCACCGAAAAAGCAAAGCACACCCATGTTTAACTAACTGCATTAAGATCATGGCATGTGCCTTTATATTTCAAGGATGCTGTGAAAGGAAGGGGACATAAAAGAAATCTCATGGCAGTGCTTAAATACAATCCACAACTTATGTCTACAATATGTGCTTTGTATAATTGTCATAACTGAGATAGCTCTAGGCAAAGTCTGACTTTACAATGAGACCCACTGCAACTGTGCTGCCTTAGGGTTTTATTTTGGGGTTTTTGTTGTTGTTGTTGTTGTTTTAATTATTAAGCATCTTTTGTACAATACTGGGAAAGAAATCAAGTTAGGAAATGCCAGTGTGTGGGTTGCCCGTGCAATCTTAAATCATCTTCCTCATTTTACAATGAAAGCTTTAATTACATGACCGTGGAACATTTATGTCACAAATCCCTTGCCTCATTGAAGAAAGATTACACACAACAAACAAGCAAGGCAGTGTTCTTATCGTGTTTTCAAGCCACTAGCTGATATGTTTTCTTAATAGCATTGGAATAACACCTGTACTTGCTCTGTCACACCTATATTCAGTCACGCTGAGCTTGATTCACCCAAAAAGGGGTACCAGAGTAGAACTGGAATAAGAAGGTTTGAGAACCTGAATTCATATATCTCCTGTCTCTGGTTCTTCAGTTGGATTATTTTCATTGTTTTCCTCTTTAGTTCTCTTATTAGTAAAAAACCAAAGTAAGAGTAGTAAAGTCTCTGCCAGAATTGTGCAAGAATGGAGTGTCACTGAATAACTGAGTTAATCTAATAGTTTAAAAACACCATTTTTTAAAGTGTCTGCTTAGTGAGGTTTGGAAAATTATCTACTTTAATGACAAATTAAAGCCTAAAAGCCCTTTTACATGAAGCTGGTGTTATTATGAAACCTCTTTACACACAGTAACGTAATCTTTATTACAACAGTTTTTCTCACAAGTAATATAACTGGATTTCTGCCAAATATGGTTCTTTTAGGTCATTACGCTATATGCTAGCATTAGGCATGTGCATGCATTGTCTCATTATCACCTTGTGCATCTTTGCCATCCTGTATTTACCCACTAACTATTTTTGGTTTGTATATAGACTATAAAGCTTGGTAAGGCAGACATCAGCCTTCTGTCTTATGTTTGCACAGAAATCAACCTAAAGGATTGAGGACTTGGTTTGTGAGATGCCATCACAAATAATACAAAAGCCTCCTTCATCATCGTCCATACAGAAATTAATTTGCAACAGACACTTCTCAAAAAATACTTGAGCAGGGGGCATCCTTATTTGACTTTGCTCTGAGTCTGAGCCTGAGTGTTCTGCCCAGTGAAGCCTTCAAGAGGAATTGTTCAACAAACATCTATTGCCTTCCAATGGAACATGTCACCTGTTGCTTCTGCCCGTACTCTAAAAGACAAATGATGCTGTGCATCTAAAAGAATAGCATAAACATAATAGACAATTGCTACTAAGGGACTAATTAGTGTATAAGTACCAACCACAGCTACAAGAACCGGAAAAGGAATTCATATAAAGGGTTTGTATTCATCCAGTCTAGATAAAAGTAGGTGTAGTGACTATACTGGGACTGATGGCATTTGGTTTACACAAAGCATAAGAAGCCCTTTGTTGTGATACTGCTAGTTCTGGCATGGGAAGAACTGCTTATTTAATGAAACCAAAGTCTTCTGAAACTGTGAGAGATTTGCTTCTCCAATTAGATATGCTTAATTTAATCTCAATATACTCTTTGTCTGTAAGAAATGGCCCATCCATCCAGAAAAACTGTTTCTGTTGTGTAGAGTAAAATTGAACTGAATTTATAATAGGAGTTGTTCTGCATCAGTTGTGCAGTTAAAGATGAACCAAAGAACTTCATTGTTTGCCAAGACCTGAGTTCAAGGAGCCTGTGTCTCCCATGCAATTGTTGATGGTACTTTTAGCACCCAAGCAGAGTGGGAAGCTGTATCCTTTGTTCTTCTTCAGTGAGTGAGCTGTGCAGAGGTATGTCTGGTGGTGCTATTTGCATGTGTATGGACAAAATTGGGAGACAAGTCTATGGCCCTTCCTGCCCTCAGAAGAACTAAAATGCAGTTACTGGGCTATTTTATCTATATGAAATAACTACAGGTAATACCAGCATTAGCTGTGCTGCAAAGGGACTCCATCATTGGCATCTCTAAGAGGTAAGAGCAAAGCAGTTTCTAGTTACTCGTTGTAAGGTACTAGAGCTCTCATCTAATTCTCATGATATAGGACTGCTTCTTTCAGGTATGTAAAAACAAATGCTCCAGCCTTCTCTTTCTGTGTTCCTCTTCCACCACTATATTATGCCTCTATGTAGGCTGAAGTTTCTCTGAACTGGTTAGAATTTGTCCAGGGGTAGTATGTCAGGAAAGCAAGGCATGAATAAGCCATCATGTAGTATCATCAGAGAGCTGTAATTCTTGGGAAAACAGCAAATCTCCTTAGAGGTTCTGTACTCATAATCTCTTCCGAATCGTAAACCCAAGTTTTTGACGTGAGATTGAGAAGAATCACATCTACCTTCTCTATGACATGTCTCAGTCAAGGTTTGCAGTCACATTAGATCAACACACTTTTCTCAGCAGAAACCCATCTCTACTTCTGGTGTCTTCTCAAACTCTATTCAGAAGTTATGATCTGGACCATTTTCTCTGGCTGGTACTTGATTTTCCCTTCCTGTCTAGGTAGCATTACAGTGATCTATCTTCCTTAAGCATTTTTAGGGGAGGTTCCAGAGCCTCAGGTGGAGAATGCCGGTACTGGTGCGCATCTCCCAAGGTGGCTGAGCAGGCGAGAGGGACTGATCTGCATATTTCCCCTGTTGGCCCATTCCGATGCTGAAGTATGGAGCAGTCACCATGTTTTCACCTCACTGCCTGTCCCTATGAAAGCATGCTGGTAGCTTAAAACTGGTTTTGAACAGAGCTCATATGCAGAGGTATCTTAAATGCTTGTCTTTTTCTCAGTGAACAATGATCCATATGACCCAGCACCTACACCATATTGATTTAGTACACTACCTGTTTTGATTTCAGATGTTCTCCTTAACACTGATGAAAGCCACAAGAAGATCCTTATGGCATAAATCCATAGAGAAGATGAGTGTTATGAGCTAAACCAGAGATGTGATGAACAATTAATGAATAGTTTCAGGATGAAAATGCCCATTCACAGAAGTTGGCCTGCTTTTCCCCATCATTTTCACATAGAAACAGGTCTCTCTTCTTCCTGACTCCCTTTTGCATATTGTTTTCCTACTCAGTTATGCAAGTTAAAGCATCTTCTAGGAATGTCAGACTTGATTATTAAACTCCATAGCTGTTTAAATCAAAAAACCTTGGTATTGCCAAAAACGTTATTATACAGTTTATTGCACAGTCATTAAAAAATGTCTATGTACAGAAAAGTGACAAACTTCAAGATAATTAGATATTTTAAGTGCTTCTTCTGTTACTTGCATTGCTCAAGGAATAATTAATATGGGACCCAAAGCCCTCCTCTGTGTCAAAAAGATATAATGAGGTTGTTTCTATGTATTCAATTTGCTTACTCATTTTTGACAATGTCTCTGATTTTAAAAGAAAATCTGCACCTGATATCAAACCATTTTTAGAGTTGTTGTCTGACATTTTCTCTTTCCTCTACAAGCATTATTTCCTGAAAATTTGTTCTCTCATTAAAAAATAATTTTACATTGAGAGTGCATTTTAAATACCAAATATACTTTTCAGCATGCATCTTAGTGATCTGCAATACATCCAAGAAGTTCAGAACAGTTCAGGAGCCTGCTGACTGAACCAGCTGTGTTAAACACACCAGGGAAAACATATGTATTTCTGCCCATCATGTAAGCTCTGCTGGACAAATGTCATTATAAGTTTAATGTTAAAAATTAATATGGACTCAGATCAGTTTGTACAAGGAAATGATCTCTGAGCCCTTTGTTATGGTTACAATCCTGATCATGTTCTCCAGGCACAAAAGTAATATTCTCCTGTCTGTGCTTGCCTGGAGCTGATTATCAGATCAGAATTGGAGCCTAATTATGGAGTATGTGATTCAACATATCATAACAGATATGAGTTAGTATAAAAACTGAGGTTGAATGCACCTAGAAGAACGATGTATCTGGGTCTGCCATCAGTGTGGATGTGCAGGCACTTCATAACTCAAAGACACATTCAAATAAGGGCAGCGTCTCAGTGCCGTATCAGCACTTCCTGGTATACTTGTTCTTGTTGGTTTTTTCTTGTTTCTTGTTCTGTGTTTGTTTCTTGTTCTTTTACAAGAAGCAGTCCACCAATCTGTGGGTATATTAGAGATGAAATCTTGCTAAACTGATGTTGACTTTGAAGTTTATGTGGGAATCCAGGATTACACCAGCCCCCCCAAATTATCTTTCTGAAGACACAAGGAAATCATATAGCTTTCATTTTTGGCTCTAGATAGATTAAAATGGAAAAGTCTACAAACTGTTCTTTTGCAGCAAATCTGTTTTGGCTGTCAAAACACAAGAGCAAAAACATTCTTGCCCTGAGGAGAACACATGACAATATGGGGACTTCCATCCAAAATTTCCCCATTTATACACTGTGGAACTGTAATCCTTATGTGTAAGTGCTGATATTCAGAAATACTGCTCCTTCATGTACTCAAAAGTAAAACTGCACTCCCACAGCTTGCTTCTCTATTTCTTTCTCTTCCCACCCTTCTCACAGCATGAAAGCGGCTCTGGAAAGTGCCTCACTGTCAAGTTCTAAAAGCAACCTCAAAGAAGTGAAACAACAGGCCAGAACATATTGTCACATCTGCCATAGCATTCTTCTCTCTTTTTTTTTCTTTTTTTTCTTCTCTTCTCTTCTCTTCTCTTCTCTTCTCTTCTCTTTTCTCCTCTTCTTTTCTCTTCTCTTCTCTTTTTTCTTTTATTTTCTTTTCTCTTTTCTCTTTTCTCTTTTCTCTTTTCTCTTTTCTCTTTTCTCTCTTCTCTTTTCTCTTTTCTTTTCTTTTCTTTTCTTTTCAAGAATAACTTATTGCATATTTCTGTCTCCCCTCAGACACCCTTTTACTTTATAAAACGTGTTGCTCAGTCAAGTCATAACTGTTTGTGTTGAAGGATGACAGAACACCCATCTTCTCCACTGAAATGATGACAAACTTATCTCTTAAGTGCTTGAATTCACCTTCAGTTAACCAATATTAAGCCTAGCAAAAGAGAGAAGAGGGAAGGCTGTTGGTTTATCACTAAACTTGGAACAAAGGGAAAAATTATTGTCTTGTGAACAATATTCTCCACTTTTCTCTGCTGGAGACACTGCTCTGTGAAGAATCATCCTTGTCTAAATAAAATGACCTTTATTGATTTAATTTAACACTCTATTTTCTCAGCTAAAGTAAATTGAATGGAACTGCTACAGCTCAGAGGAGTTTATCACATCATCAGAGCATTAATTTCCTACATGAGTGTGTCTTGGCATTACATTAAGAAGTTAGTTTCAGAAGTTTTAAAAATAGGAATGGACTTCAGTAAGATCAGTGAGAAAAGGCTTCATTCCAGCAAAGAATTTCTAAAAGTGTGCACCATTGTCTCCCAAGCTGAAAACATCTCTAAAAGATGTAACTGTAGTACATATCTAATCACTGACATCTGAGTAAGCTCTTAAATGGGAGTACTTTTTCTTTAGTAGCAGATCTTGAGCTTTTACAAATCAGATGCAGATAAAATTCCCAAGAAACTGGCCTCCAACATCTGTACTCTCCTGTGGATAAGCCTTATGTAATATTCCGGAAAAAAATGAACAGACAGACACAGGATTCTTTTATATATTTAAGGGCATGTCTGGTTTTTTGTTTCATTTTCTCAAAAGTGACTGTAATATAAAATTTTTTTTAATTTATTATAGGTCTTAGTAGTGTAGATAAGTAGGGTTCACTGTTGTTCTCTAATCTTAAGCGTGGTTGTTCATAGGGATAAATAAACTAAACTATGTATCTCTATGTGTTGCATCCAATTATATCAGCTAAGAACAGCTCATTTACATGAATAGAAGCTGGTCTCAATTGTTTCTTTCAGATAGATTTCATCAGACATTTGACTTTGGTTAAATATAAAATATTTGGCTTCATACTGTGGTTTCAGGGTAGAATTTTAATGGATACTGAAATATAGCAAATTGGACTAGACTGCATAATAGTCTTTTCTTACCTTAAGTTTTAAGAATAACTACTTTCAGGAAAAAATGCACAGATAAAATTTCTTCCTCTATCTTACCAACTTTTTCCTTTGTTTGAACCATCTGCTCTTTTCATACCTTACTATTTTCTCATGAAAAGAAAAAATATTAGTGCTTGTTCCCCTCATGAATTGTGAACACTGGCATGAAGAAAGACATGTGCAGCCACAAATTCAATGCTTTCTCCTCATAAGTTGTCTCATTTGCCTCATCAGGAATGTATTTGACACATCTAAATAGCAAACTGAAACAATGACTTCAGAGAACAGACTTTACTTCTGACATATCTGCCATTTAAAATTAAATCTTGACTTCACTTGTCTTTAAAAGGATTTAAGCAAGATGTATTTCTCTTGCATCCAGGCAAACAGAATATCAAGGCAATCAGCAGCAGCACTGTGCAGTAAATCACAATACTGATAGAATGATGTCCTCTGCTCTGCTTACAGTTTGGAGTCAACTTCATCATATTTTTCTGCCTTTGTTTTTGAATGCACTGTATTTGCTGCATCAGTGAGTATGTTTAACTAAACCTCAGCATATCAGATGAGGTATTTCTTCCATAGACAAATTGCATAACAGGCTTCATACCTGACTCTCTTTGCATACATGAACAGAAGGTCTGATGCTTCATAGTTGCCCCCATATTCCCTGCACATTACACAAATTTACATATTTTTAATAGGGAAGTCTCAACCTTGGTACATGGTGCTAATTGGTCATGTACCAACTCTACTTCCTGAAGCCTCTGAATAGTCACTGAAAATATGTGAGATTTCCCCAAAAGGGAGCTTCTTTATAAATGGCATCATTCTTTCAGGTTAGAAATTCTCTGTTACACTCCACTCAATATCCACCTGGGCCTTGATCCAAAGCCTATGAAGACAACAGGAGGTTTTGCATTGAGTTCAGTAGCTTTGAGTCAGGGCTGCAATAAAACACAAGTGGGAAGCTTTGACCTCGTGGTTTATGGGTCTATGAACTTAACAAGAACCTTGCTAGATTACAGACATGAAGAAGTCTCTTATTCTCCTGAAAGACTGTGTAGAACGACCATTAGTTTAAAAACAATATTCATGCATTTTCAAAATGGTTTTAGTGAGTTTTGAACACAGAGCACAAGGATTCAAGTTGTTAAATTACTCTTTCTCTGAAGTATTCCCCTGTGAACGTGCAGAGGTATGGCGTCATCAAGGGTTTTTCTTTTATGAGTCTATCTTACTGCTCATATTTTACTAATCATTTAATTATGGTAGTCTTGTTTCAGCTCTTAAGAGAACTGGAAAGTTTAAGAAAAGTCTAGTAATGCTTCATAGCTTTACTTTGCCTTTTTTGTGGCCCAGCACGTTATCAACTTTTTGTGTGCTAAATTCATTTACTAGTCAAGTTGAAAATTCACCCTCATAAACATTTTGCCTGTATTTCTTTTCATATCAGCACCACATGGGATGAATAATAATGTTAGCATGACCAAGCCTGACTTCAAGAAACCAGCAACTGTGCGGTACTAATCTGAAAAATCATATTCTTCACAGGGAGAATTGGCTTCACAGCAGTAAAGGGGCTTGGGCTGTGCCAGAAATTTGGAACAGCTTCCTGTTCAACAAGAACTTTTCTGTAATGTATCATTCTTCAAAAAAAAACCCAAACCCTCAAAGGATATTGTGTTTCTCTTTCATTTGTCTCACAGGTAGTTCTTTCCTAAGACCTTTACTTGATAAAGCGGTTCTCTATTAACCTAACTTCATATAGAATGTAAATACTACAAATCCTTTAGAAACAATGGACTTTGCATCATGCAAAAAGCTCTGATAATAGAAACTGTGTTCTGGGATATGATATAGGGGAGTCCCAAACAGATATTCTAGTTTTCTCTGCAGTGCCCCATCTTCTGACATATGCTAGCTCATTTAGAAAGCTTAGGGCTCCGTACATTCAGTTCTTGATTCCTTTTGCTTATCCTATTAACTCGTGCCCCAGCTGTCATTATCTTTAAGTTCTTTTGAGATTGGGTGTTGCTGTGACCCAGCAAGGAAATGAAGATTCTCTAAAGTGGAAGTGGAGCTTTAAAAGGCAGAGCTTTCCCAAAATGAGGTAATGATAACAATAAAAAAAGAGTGACCTACCTCTCAAGGACAACAGAGGTAAGAAGAACCAAAACTCAAATAGTGTACTGGAATAATTTTAAAATAAATTTTCCATTTCATATAGCATACATTTCTGCTCCAGAAATACAAACCACCTGCAGAAGACCCCCAAGGGAACAGAAGTAGTGCAGATTGCCTATTAATGTCCTGGACCCCCTCCTGTTTGCAATACATCTCAGGCAATCATTTTCCTATGTACATTTCATGACCTCTTACACTAATTATTTGGAATTCATTTATAATAAATGCCTTATGTCTCCTTGCAGTGTGGCATGCACACTGAATGGTCACTGCTTTTATGTGCAGCAGAATAGGATTTCGGACAGAGAAAGATAAACTTTTTTGTTGAGGAGTGTTTACTTAAGAAAGGCAAGTAAATAAAAAAAAACATAATTTGGGCTGGACTGTGTGGCCAAACATATTTGCATCAGGGATGCCTTAATTTCTTCTTTTGCTTACAACAAGAAACCAATTTTAAAAATGTTATTGGGACATTTTAAATTAGCTTTGGATGAGCAGTGATTTATTTAGAATCATCAGGCCTTTTGTCTGCTTATTTAATTACCTTTTATTACTTACTGTAATAATTTATCTTGGTATTTGAGGAAGACTATTACCTTTCTCTGGAAAGGAGTGCAGTCTTATATATTACTGTTTCACACATTGTTTCTATTTAATGCTTTTCTCTGTCTGAAATACCTGTTTAAGCTGTGTCCTTTTCATGAGGACAGTGGTAGTAGACAGGATAGACTTGTGGTTTACTTTTCTGGTCCTAGCATAATGCTGTTATTTTTGCATTTTCACAGGCATTTCAATGCTTTGAAAATGCTGTTATGTTATAGCAATAAGAAATTTCCAATTCCTAATTCATATAGCTTTTACTGAAAAAAATAACACAATATGAATTTGTTTGACATTTCTGCTCCTTGGTAAAAGTAGAACGATACAACAGTGAAGCCTGTCTAGCCAAGACATACAATGCTCCTGGAGACCGGGCTGAAGCACCCCTCTCAGAGGCTGAACACCTCACAAGCTACCTGGCTTTTCATCCTATCTGTATGGCATATGTAGCTACAAGGTCCTTTCATCTTGACTTAAATAACCAGTGAACAGATATACAGCCTAACCTAAAAATTAAACTTCACTTAAGAATACAAATAAAACTCCAGCACCCTGTATACTTACTGAGGACACACGGAGAGAACAAACAACATACACCACAGACTTTTCATGCACAAACTAAGGTAATTATCTACCTGGATGCTCATTCAGGAGCCCACCGGAAATAAAGTAGTGAACAGAACAGACCAGCAGAAGAATGGGATCTATTACAGCATCTCATCCAGACCTCTACCTTAAAATAATGTATACTTTTGTCAAAGGAACTGCATGGTCACATAGTTAAGGCATTAGGGACCCCATGCATGATGTTGGGCTTTGCCAGGTGCCAGAGCTTCTCATTCATCCCAGAGAGTTAGAGACGGTGATCTGAGCCTTCTTGTCTTCTTAGTGTGAAGCCCAGGGTGTATTTAGTCCTTCTTCTACTACTGAGTTATCATAGCTCTGGTACAGTTTTCTGCACAAAATTGTCATCAGTCTTTGGTTTGCTTTGGAAGATGAATTAGGAAGATGAATCCTAGCCCACTGACCCTATCTCTTAGCCAACCTGTCATCTCCAAAATCCCTTAGGTCCCAAGAAACTGCCCCACCATCATACAACCAACAAGTATGTTGTCAAGGAGTTTCTATTCCTCTGGGGAAGGGCAGAAGGGTCACAGGAGCTGGGCTCATTGTTCATTTCCCTATGTAAAAAGGCTTTACAGGGACCAGAGTTCACAGAGCCTTGCGACTTGCAGAGTTTGCCCTTCTGCCCCCCCAAAGTGTGGACCTTGAAGTTAGTGCTCTAATTCTATGAAGGAAAAGGTTGCGTGAATTAGATTCTGATTGCATCTAAACCAAGTTCTCCAACTGTTCTTCCCGTACATAGGCACTTGAAGCTTATTTCTTTTTTCAAATGAAAACCAGAATTTCTGATGCAATTCCAATACTGTCTGGAAGTACTAGGAACCCTGGCACAGGACTTGAGTGACTTTTTGTCCATCCAGCATGCACTGCATGAGAACACATCCAGCCAGATTGCGTGAGAAACTGTGAAAGCTTCTTCCCAAATTATTTGCATGCAAAATTCTGTTGCTATCACTTCAATTTAGATTTGCATCTGAATGAATGTGGAAGTCAAGGATAGAGTGTGCCAGTTGCTGCTTTTAGCTCTTAATGCAATAGGACATAATTCATTTCAGTGTTTGACAAACTGGGATCTTTAAAGGAAATTGTTTAGTTCTATATTATTGGAAGTGGCATTTATATATTCTGGATGTTTTCTTGCGGTTCTCTTTTTCTCTGTAGTTTAGTTCTCTGGTACTAATAAGTTTTCCAGAACAGAAATGCAATAAAGTCAAGCAGTGATTTATAGGTTAAAACAGACTATTCTAATGCTGAAAACTGATGTAGATCTTTTCGTACCTTCTTCGCTATAAACAATAAGGAACTTACTAGATCAAGTTCCTAATCTTTGAAGGCTTTATCCAATGTGTATTATATCAGTCAAATACCAAAGGTACTTCGGATCAGACCTTTAACAGTCAAATAATGGGGCGGTATGAAATACACAGAAGTACACATCTTTTCTTCTTGTATGATGAAGTTCCTGCTGTTGTAAAAGTGCTATTACTACCATCCAGTGGCATTACTGGCACATCTCCATCTTATTGTTCTTATTCCCTCAAGATTTATTTACCAGTACTCACTCTTTTCTAGGCATTCTTTCCATTGCTTGGTGTATCTGATATTATGCTGTGGCACTACGTTAACCTGTTTGTGTCCGGTCCTTCTGCCAGAACAAGGATTATCTCCCTTCCTGCAGCTATGCCTATGCCCAAACCACAGTGTTCAACTCCCCAGTCCCACTTTCCCCAATGCCCATTCTCTCCTCTCCTTCCAGCTCCTTATTCCCTCCTGTTCCAATACCAAATCCTCCCCCTCACTCCCCGTCCTTGGGGCTCTCTTCCAGGGCCTAGCCCCCACTTAGAGTTACCTCACGTCCCCTCTTCTCAGCTCTCCCATAGATCCCTATTCCAGCTGCC
Source organism: Pterocles gutturalis (assembly GCF_000699245.1). Taxonomy (NCBI): domain Eukaryota; kingdom Metazoa; phylum Chordata; class Aves; order Pterocliformes; family Pteroclidae; genus Pterocles; species Pterocles gutturalis. The sequence continues at coordinate 65,960 of NW_010112883.1, read as the reverse complement.
ATTCATAACTGTGTTTTCCCTGATTTGCCTTTCTCTTCAATAGTATACTGTAAAAGCCAAAGAGAATAGCTAAAATGAAGGACATTGTTTTGCTGCAATGTGTTAATAGTTTTCTGAGAGTGGGTCTTTGATCTATAGACAATTAAAAAGCTGCTCTGTCCACTAACCAGATGCCAGAGACTCTGTGTGTACCCCCTTTTCATCCTTTAGCTTTCTGATTTCCACCCAAATCCCTAGGAGTCCACCCACTGACACCTAGAACATCCCCTGGAAGTGACTGGATGTGGCATTCAAAAGTTACTGCGTTAGGCCCAAACATCCAAACACAGATGCTGGACTGCAACGTCTTATAAGCTCAGCCAATAAATGGCACTGCAAGTGCCCCAAATTTACTGTCTCTCAATAATTTCCAGAGCAAATGTACTTTGTACACAAGCAAAAATATTGTTTTGTTTTTCTAACTACTGGCTTTGCCATCATAGGCTGGACCCTGCCACTCAGTTCTGAGTTCATTTCTCCCTATGCATCAACAGCAGTACCAGCAACCCTGCACATCAAACAAGACCAACTTCAGCCTTGCATAAACGATTTTATTAATGCTGTGTCTTCAGTGACTCCAAGGCTGCCCATGTTCTTGACAGCAATGCCTATTTCAAGCATTCGGCAACCACCAGGTGGTCTGAAAAATCAGCATAATGAGCTTACTTTAAAACTAAGCTATGTGTTCCTTTACATTTAAAATGTACACAGGTTGTCTTCTCAAACTTTTGTTTATTGCTGTGAAAACTAGAATAGAAGTTAAATGTTACTACCTGTAAACACTTGATTCAAAGAGGGGTCTTTCCGAGCAACACCAAATAACTCAAGGGGCTCGTACAGAGATCCACAGAAGTTACTGTAACTGGTTGTGTTAACCTGTCATTCTGCCATTGACAGACTGGGTGAAATAAAATCCTTGTCTCACTCTGGTTACAGGTCTGTGATCACTCTACACTGACATAAGTGGCGGCTACTGCCAAAAGGGGGTGTCTCATTCTTGCTACTTTTCTTCTGCTGATCCTACTTTTCAGTGGCTGTCTGATGAACTAGATCTGAGAACCAACTAACTAGTATTCTGACAGGTTAATTATAAGCTGAATCTGTTCCCGACCCAAAAAATTATGTGTATTCATTCATTTTACTGTCAACAACCTTCCAGAAAAAGCTGAAATGTGAAACAGAGGAAAAGAAGTTAAATAAGGAAACATTTTTTCAGATATTCTTCAGGATCTAAACATACTTTCTCCAATCAGTCTTGCTGCAATTTTCACGCCAACTTGAAAACTGAACTTGCTCATAGCAATCAATTAGCTGCTTTTCCTATGCAGGTCCACCAAAGGCATCCCTCCTCTAAATGTCAGGCTCCCATTGCTTCACTGCCATATGGATCATGACTGGTGAGTGTCTTTCTGTGTCATCTACCATTCTATATGGGTCATGAGAGCACTTATGCTATACCTACGTAGCAGATAAGATCCGTAAATGCTCCACAAGACTTCTCACCACCAGCTTTTGCTTATAGCAAATAAAGACTGTATATAGATTCCACCATCACAATATATACTGACGAAAACATGCTAATAATGTGGTCATTCTCCTTCAGGCTAAATTGATTTAAGATGCAATATTCTATAAATCTTCTTTGGTTAAAGTATGAAAACACGTAATTTAAGTGGTAAAGATCTCTGGGAAGTTTGTGAAGAATTTTGAAATTATCTGCTTAGGTCTCACTCATATATCCATTACTTGTTTAGAGTTTAGAATTGTAATAGTACATTCAACATTTACAACAGTACATTTACTTTAGTTTTCTGAAGGAGTTTCTAGATAATTGTTATTTCCAAGGCTGGAAAAGCTTATAGTTGTTATAGGGCTCCAATTTTTTTTTGTATAGACTGATATTATCAAAGATTACTGCAATATCGAAGACTTTTTTTCTGACATGATCCCATTTTATACACGTACATATAAAAGTTAGCTTGAAACTTCCTAATTTAATTTTCACAGCAAGGTAAGTCTTCTTGAACAGCAAAGTTATTATTTTCTACCATTAAATAAATGAAGTGTCTGACAAAGAACTTGGCTCTTCCTATTTCTGAGTCTTCCAGAAGTGCTTTTGGGCATTTGCTTAATTATATCCTCTAGAAAATATCTGACTCATACTTCCTGATATCCTTAATTAAATGTTCAAATATTTCCCTCAGTTATGAACCCTTTGATGTACACAGTTATTAACAACCAATGGGTGAATTCTGAACTGAAGACTAAAAAATCCTACAAACTTCAATTTCTACTGCAGAATCCAACAGCAGCAAAAGCTCCTCCTAGGAAAATGTCAGAAATCATTTTTGGCATTATTAAAACTATCTGCTGTGCTCCCTTAACCATCTTCATAGAATTGGCAAAAATGGTTTTCCTACGTTTCCAAAGAAATTTAGCCTGAAATGAAGAGCAAACATGGAAAATTCCAGCTTCTATGATTATGGTGACACTGTAAGCAACTAAATCCAGGCATTCAGAATATACTAGCCTACCTTAGTTATAGCTATCCTTACCACTATTGCTTAAAAAATTGTGAGAGGTGACAGAAGTCCTTACCTAAAATGCCATGTAAGCATGCAGGTATATTTGAGTAATGCAGGATTTGTAAATAAGGAATTTTGCCACCATGGACACTTGTGCTATCCTGCTGCAAAGGTAATGTGAAACGCTGGGCTTGCTGGTCAGGGAGCAAGGCTGTATTCTTAATATGTCTCTCAACTTTCATTGTTATTTGTTTCAAGAACATTCTACACAATCTTCCAATGAGATTTTTAAAAAGTCAAGGAGATTTTAAAACATGTAGATACTATGCAGCTATGGGTGGCATTTGTTTATAACAAATATAAAATGGGCGAGTTAATCCAGAATCTACTACAACTTACATAAAAGAAAACTCTTGTTAGTTTTGACAGGATTTGGTTCAGCCACTTCCAGTAAATTGGCGGGGTGTAATATTATCTTATTCTGACACATCCTTGGAGCTACGATCGTACAAGTATTAATCCATTACAGTTCCAGACACATAAAAACCACTTCAAGTGTCATTCTCCAATACCACACAAAGTGACATTTAACAGTCCCTTTAAGTGTAAGAACTCTGTGGGGCCACACAGATAAAGAAATACAACTATTAAACCAAACCAGTGGCTTTCTTAACACTTAAATCCATTTATACTTACTCTGGTGCAAGCAGATTCAAGACAACCATCAATTAACCAAAGTGTTAAGGGACAATTTTATGATGTTTAAATGCTTTTTGCATTATAGTATTGTGACTGAAAATTTAGAGTTGTTCCAGATGTTAAAAACATAATTTTATTAAAATGAAAAGAGGTTCAGAAGTCTATTGAATCCCATCAGCCTCTATTCAGGCCAGCTCTTCTAGCACTGACTCTAAATCACTGACGTTTGGAGACATGCCAGGAAAACAAACCAGTCCCCTGCTGACATCTCCTTGTCTTTAGAGAGTTAGATATTTACAAGTAGAGAGCCTCCAAGAATGACGTCAAGGCACATTTTAAAAATTGAAAAAAGCAAAATAACTTTCAAATGAGCATTCAGGATCCATATGAATGTAAATATAAATGTAAATACAAAAAAATACATATGCCCACATAAACAAATACATATGTATATATAAGACTAATACAGTTAGAAATAGGATTTAATTAAAAAAAGATAGGATAGATGCTTGTTCATCCTAGATCCACTCTGATCCCTTCCCTTTTCCTTTGCTCCTTCCCCTAAATATCACTTAATAAGGTTTACACCTTCCCACAGTCCCATTAAAATGTCTAACAGGAAGTTTTACCCAATCCCACAATTCTCTGCCCCCTACACCCTACAATAAGCCTTGTGCCCCTGAAGGCAATAAGCTCTGCCAGTTTGCACAATGTTTTCCTTGGCTCCCCTCAATGGGTTTCCTCCTGGAGACCATGGTCCAATCCTTTTTCAATAGCCCTTGCAGTTGCCAGGTCAGGGCACCCTGTTTGAATTGAATAGGCTAAGGGGTTTCCTCCACCCAGCATTGTTTGTCTCATCTTCAACATGTCTTTGCTTAATATGATTACCTTTCACTAATATAAGCTAACATATAGGTCTTCCACTTTGAATTTGTTTGGTGCGTTCTCCCTCAACATGCCTTTCTTTCTTCTCTCCACTCACACTGAATTTACGTCAGTGCTCTGTAGCAAAAAGAAGTAGTGTATCACAAAGATGAACTACCTACATCTTGTATTAATAATGATCCAGCTGTAGCAGCATGGTATCCAGCACAAGGTAATTCATCTCATTTGGGTAGATTTCATACATTCCAGCAGGCTTTGACCTGTTCCTACTAAATGCATTGAAACACCTCTGTATTGCTCAGTGTAGAGATAGCATTTGCAAAACTTTGTTTCTAGTCTTTCTCCTTTCTTCCAGTTTCATCCTTTATCCAAATCAACTCACCACATGTTTTTAAGTATCTGCCCTGTGTGTGGTTCTCCCTTCAGACTAACATCTGCATATTTCTGTTTACATCCTCTGACCTGCCTAACTCTGTCTGAAATACAGTGCTGTGAAAAGCAAACTCCTTCCCAAATGGTCTCTCTCTGCTTCCTGGCAATGAATGCCAACCTCCTCCCTTAGTCCTGGTCAGTTTATAGGTTTGATGACATTTTTATGTTCTCTCCCTATTTTGTCTCCCCAGCATGTCTTTCCACTTTGTGCTTGTCCATGTCCATGTATTCCTCCTCTCTGCTTGAGTTCACTCTGGCTCATTCTCTCTTCCTTTTTGCTGCAGCAACGTCTTCTCCAGCAGCCTCCCGTGGATTTTGTTTCATTATTTCTACAACGTCCCCATTGCCTGAAAAATCATTCCTGTTTTCCAAAGTCACTCCATATGCACAGCTTCCTTTATCTTGTGCACAAAGCTGCACTTCTTTTAGCAACTACATAAGAAGCCAGTCACTGTCAACAAGTCTGATGTGATTCATAGGACACTTACTAAGTCTCACCCTTTTATGTGCTACTCCAGTCTTCCCCAGCTCCTATCTCTTCATCGGCTTCTTCTCATCCCAAAGTTGAGATTTTTCTCATCTCTGAGATGAGAGTTAAACTTACATCCCTATTGAATGCAAAGGTAAAAGTCCCATCAACAGCTACTGGGTCAAGACATCACTCTAGTCTCTGCTGCTGAATAGTTTTGGCTTCATTTTCCTTTCATGCTTAGTTATTCTTTCCCTATCTTTCTGGTGTATCAAGGTAACTTCAGTATCCATTTTCCTCTTTCTTCCATTTCTGTCTCTCTGCCTGCTATTGGGGTTGCCCTGTCTCTTTCGGATAACGTAATCTTGCTGATAGCCTAATCATCCCTATATCCTCATCTTCTTTAAATAACACATCTGCCCTGATGTTCATAAAACTAGCCATTCCTACAAAGACTTTAAAACCTGCCCAAACATAGCCTTCAATCTAGAAGCAAAAGGTGGTTTCCAAATATGGTAATCTCTCTTCCATCACTTCACATTTTTTTTTTAGCATCTCCTCTCTGTGTGCTTTGTGTGGTCCTGTAGGCATGGTGCTGACCATATCTACATCTCTTACTACACTCTATCTCTCCACTTACAGCTAGGCAGAATTCAGACAAGAACCTGGAGTCTTATGGCAGAGTGAGAGATTAGAAAAAAGGTGGATGTCAGTTAATTTTTAAGTTTTCTTTTGAAAATTCAATCCTTTTTTCTTGTGACTAGCTGTGTCAATGGAGAAGTCAGCATTTTGCAAGATACTGGGACTTGAAGCATGCGTGGGATGGAATATGCTCCATGTTAGCTGACACCGGATGACATCTCTTAGCAAACGTTCATGGCCCACTGTGTGGTTTGTCTTCTGCTGATCTTTGGCAAAACACACATGTAGAGACTAAGATTCATAACTGGACTTGGCAGCTTTCTGTAGCTGAGTGGATTAAGCCAGTGCAGTGAAGGAGGAGGTGGGCAAGCTGAAATTATTTCCATATGGGAGAAGAATTTCGATTTCCTGAGGGGATATTAAACCTAGAGGCTGAGCCTTCAAAAGCTTTCCAAAATTATAAATGCTACCTTTGCACAAAAGCCTGAGGGTTATGGCTGGAGTCCCCTCAGAAGCCTGAAAACCAGCATGGTGCTGGCATCATATATCTCTAGTTGTGCTATAGCTGAGGTGATAAATCTAAAAAAGATGAACTAAATACTAAGAAAAATGGTTTGATAAAGGGAGCTAATATTTTGTACTTAGTCAATAGTCTCTGAAATAATGAAATATGGCATACAGACTTCAGAGTCAAATTTTGGTGGTTACACACCAGTATGGCTTTACTTTATCCCTTCCAAAACCTGGAAAGATATTGGTTTTCCAGTCATGAACCGAGTGTTTCAAGTTTGCTTGTGTAAGAAGGCACTTCCTCGACCAGGGAAGGTATTAATATCAGGAGGATCTTCACACGAAAGAAAATGAAGAATCATTACGTCCTAACCAGCACCAGCTGAGTCCTGAAAAGCTAAAAATCTGCCAGACAAGTAATTATAGAAATAGGGAGTAATGGCATACAATACTATTTTTGACAATAATAGCCACTCACCCAGATATATTTGTAGCATCTAGGATCACTGTAACTCACACTTCAATTGTTACACTTTATTTACACACCTTTTAATATATTCTGAACACTTCCATTTGTACCCAATGAATGCTTCTTTGTTCTGATGCTGTCATTTAGTGATGCCGATAGCTTTATCTTCGCTTCATTAGACTGAATATGTTCATATATTCAGCCTCTGGGTGTGATAGCTTTATCACTTGCATGGGTTGACTCTACTATTATTTCAACAAAAAATAGGGGAAAAAATATCCCCATTTTTGGACAGGTAAAAAAGGTGCCTGAACAATTCTGAAGAGAAAAATTGGTTTTATATTAAAAATGTGTTTCAATTAAAGGTTCCTTTTGCTTCACTTTTTCTTCTGCTTTGCACTCCAGTTCCTGGGGGAAAAGGAGAAAGAAAGAAAATGAGGCTGGCTACCTCTTTTTATTGATAAAATATTACTGCAGAATGGGAGAATGATTTGTAATTATTGCTTCCTGAATAAAATTCATTGCAAGCTGTTGAAAGACAGAATTTGCAGAGGAAAATTTCAACACAAGACTTGGCAATTGTATAAATTAGCCTAGAAGTTATTTGTGTGGATATCTTCTGGTCAATTTAATCTAGGCTGATTTGGGTTACCCTCCCATCAGTGAACTCTGCTGTATAGCCTGCATGTTTCATACTAATAATAGGCATATCTCTTAATATTGCTTTGGATATTAACTCCCTTTTATCTTTAGGAAATTATATTTTCTGCTGCCTCCATCAATCCACCAAGTGTTTAGCCTGTATCTACTAGAGCTATATACCATAGGGAAACGGTGTATGTGAAATGGGAAACCTGAAAAACATTCCCACAATCATGCCAGTCCCTCCCTCACAGTTATGTAGTGATTTTGTGTTCTGCCAATAAAGCTGAAACAGTCAGGTATATCACTGGCTGCTTATTCTCATCATGTGGGAAGTGATTGAAACCAATTTGAACAAGTGAAAACACATGATGCAAGACAGCTCTTGCTGGTTGCAAATGTACTATTTGCACTTATTGTCTTCCTATGTTTGAAGCAAAGATAAGTTCATTATAGCCTGGATTTGGAGCGGATGAAAGTTTTCACAGTACCCAAGGAATGACAGAGGGAGAAGCCATTTCTAACCAAACCGAAGGCATAATTTCATGGTTTTTACCACATGGTTATATCAAAACAACTCACGGAAAGAACTGCATTCCATGAGCTGGAATAGAATTCCGACCTATAGGCTTGCCTTGGCTTACAGTAAATGTCCCACAGACATAATTGAGACAGACTCTGTATGACTTAAATGGCAGTTATGATTTGTGCAATACGAGAGTTTCATAGTCAGCCCCTGACTACAGGGGACAGGGTGTGCTTGAGTACAAGCATTTTACCTGGAGAGTGCCTCTGTCTCCCTCTCGTCTCACCCTTATTCTGTTCTTTTCTCTGTTTTTCCTCCATACTTTTTTCTTCCCTACAGCATTGTGAACCACTATGCTCACAGACTTTCCTTCTATGCTTTTCTCTGCATCCAGTGCTGAAACTGGTTTCACAGAAAAAAGCTGTGGCATTCACAGCATCCTTGTCTGGCTGGGTAGCTGATATGGGACTGAGATTATCAAATCACTATTTCAGGCTGCTGAAGACTACTGCATTTTTAAAAGTTTAATTTATGTATACTTTGTAGCTATGGGGTCTAGGAAAGCACTTTATAAATTTTAAAAGGTACATGAAAATTCAGTCTGCAAAGTCTTTATAGGTGAGACAGACCAAAACATTTTGTTAAGTTGGGCACCACACAGGCTGCAGCTTTAATGCTTCATATCTGTGGGTTAGAACTGAAAAGAATCCGGGAAGGCAGTCTTCAAACTACAGAAATTGCATCTTATGGATATCACATACTAAACATATTCCCTTAGTCACTAAAATCAAGTGCCCAGTGCTACTAAATGAACAATTTCTGAAATTTAGCAAATTCTAGCATATCTTTCTCCAGGTACCGACATTGCATTCAGTTAGTAATGCTGTTATGTCAGGAGGATTTTTCATTACCTCTCAGTAACAAGGTTTATAGATAATTAAAAAAGGTACATTTACCAGCAAGGCCACAGAATGGGGCGGTGGGGGGGAAGGGGAACAGTTGCAAGTAAGCTGAATATACTCAAAAATTTAAAAAGGTCTGTTTCTCAGAAATACCAGTATTATCTCAAGTGAAGGTAAGTCCTACCAGGATAAACTTTGTAAGATGTTATATATTTCCCATGGGCAAGATGGCATGAAGCTGACAGAACCTTTGCACTTTTGGCAGCAGAGTTTCAAATATTGAAGCATTATTCTTAGACCAAATAAACACTACCAGTGCAAGTCTCCAGTCAAAGCTCTTGGGGTCACCTGAGGAGACTTTGATAAGACTGACTTTCCCAGGTGCAAGCACACAGTTCACATAAAAACAAGTAAATATCAGAAACAGGAGAGAACATAGCATCTGCTTGAAAAAAAAAATAGCAGGAATACATTAATTAGTTTCTCTCTCCATCTACATTTTTGTTAAATTTATTCCCTTGTCCTGTCAAGTTCACCAAAAAGACATATACATAAAAATTACAAGTTCATGGAAATCTCTTATGGGTGACTAAGTGCACAACATAAATGGCCTTTTTTTGCTCTCTGACACATTTTTAATGGCATGAGGTGACATCTTATGATACTTTATTAGGTTTATGGTCACTGCCAGATTTTTTAATCTGTTACACATTTAGAGGTTAATAAACTCTGTTTAGGTCTTAGCAAGATTAAAGAACAGCACACTTTGCAGTGGTTTTATCTACTCTGAAGCTCATATGTTAGAAAGAAATGCCTATAAATCCCGTGGGTAAGCACTGGAACAGCTGTGAGCATTCTGCACAAGAAGAGACACGGGCATTTCAGCAGCTCAGAGTATCTGCGTGACAGAACATCAATATTTGTTTACAAATACAAGCTTAACAATTGTAAAAATAACTGAGGCTTCCCTTTCAAGCTGGAGAGCTGCTTCTGAATAAGCAATGTTTATTTCCGTACCAAAAAGCCACTTGAAGGTCAATACAAACAGGATCCAAATTTTTGTCAAAAATTCATAGCAAAGTCCAGAGCTGTGGTCCTCTAATATTGAGCATTATGGCCAGCCATTGAGTATACACTGTTCCTGAGCCATGTAAGATCAAAAATATACAAATGGCATCACTGTTACCTTTCTGATGAGGTAGGTGAATCGAATGTGTGACATACTGACAGAGACTACTGACAGTTAGAGCTGTCACGTGACAATCCAGAAAAACGTGTCATTGCTGCCTCAGTTTTTTTCATTCATCATTTAAAAAGGAAGATTTCAGGCTGATGTTTGAAAGCTCTTTGTACCTTTGGTCTTTTACTCTTTGAAATAGATGAAGGTAAAGAAGTTTCAAGAGTTTTCTGCCATGTCTGACCTTCCTAGATATCCTCTGAGCAGACAGCAGAGTAACAGAGGGAAACCAGGCTTACTAGTATTATCTGGTAGAAAAAGTTTTCCAGAATGCTGTTATGACAGCCTAAAAAAAATTAAATGCTATATTACTTCAATAAAATATATTAAATTTGAACTTAACTGTAAAATATAAATGGATGAAACTACTTCCTGAACTTGCACGGAGCAGTCATTAAAAGGAACTTTGAGGAAGGACTTAAATACATTTATTGCCACACTAAAGATTATTATTCTAGAAAGAAATATCATTTGAATGTCATTGACTTTACTGTGCTAAGCCTCCAGATAAGAGTTTCAATTAACACATGTAATGCGCATTAAATTAGAAAAGTCTTTCTGAGTACGGATTCTTTATGTTCTCACATACTCCTTCTGCAGTCTTTGTAAAGAACTAACCCAGTTCCTACTCTGTCAGCAATGTGCACCACTTGTACCTACAGTGCAAGAAGAGACAGAAGAGAAAATTTGGGCTCGGAATACTGTTTTAAAGTATGAAAAAGGCTAATACAACTCTAGAGTGACTTAGAATTTTCTTAACATTCATCTGCAAGGAACTGGTAAAATTGCATGGCTGTAGCCAGCCGTGCTGAAGATAGTAGAGGTCAGACATGTTTCAGAAGAGGCTCCTGGGATGCTCTGGAAGTTGGACAGACCATCTTTGAAAAGTCTCCTGATAAATTTTACTTAGCCTGTCAAAATAAAGTCAGAAAATAAGGTCTCCTCTGAGCCTCCTTTTCTCCACACTAAACAACCTCAGTTCCCTCAGCTGCTCCCCATAAGTTGTGTGCTCTAGAACCCTCACCAGCTTCCCTGTCCTTCTCTGGATGTGGTCCAGCACCTCAATGTCTTTCTTGTAGTGACGGGCCCAAAACTGAACACAGGATTTGAGGTGCAGCCTCACCAGTGCTGAGTACGAGGCTCACATTGAGAAGAGTGTAAACATCAGGAAGACAAGAGAGTTGTTCCTACTAACAGTCAAAGTTAATTAAGCTGAAAGTTTTTTTCTTTCAAGATAAAAGTTTAATTTTTTTGTGCTGAAATTTAATTCAAGTTTATCAGGAGTAACTTAAGTCTACATTGTCTTTTATTATATGAGCCACCAGGATCACAGAATAATCTTTAGGATAGAGTCAGAAAAAATAAGTAGTTTTAAATAGGGACTTAGGCAATTTAGGAACTGATTTCTGTCTGACAGCAGCTTCAGCTGGATGTCACGTCATTAGGGGAGCAACTCAGGTTCCCTACCATAGGCAGTAAAAGCCATTGTAGACGTGCTAGGCTATTTGACACACCCTCATGAGACCAGCATACAAGACATATGTCCTGCAGGAAACCTTCTGGGATGGCAGGCAGAGACCAGAAGGATGCTTAAAATGTCCAACACAGTCTAGACACCTCTGTCTAAGCACTTAAACTGATCTTAAGGGGTTCCCTCCAGTGCTATGCTCCTCTTGAATTAATGTGTTCTTGATGTGCTGGACTAGCTCTAGCTCTGCCTTCGCTCAGAGTGAGCGCTAGAAAATATAAAGATAAGCCTATAGCCTCCAACTATATCCCCATATATAAGCCTTGACCAGGCTGCTCCAAAATCGGCTGAATCAGCAGGCTAAGCATTCCCCTGGTCTGGGAATTAGTCCGAAAAGCAATTTTATATTTTTGTTAACATATTTCTTACTGTATTACCACGGTCTGGATTTACATCAATATGATACCTAGACTCTTTTTCAAAATTATTGTAGCAAATTATTTTATTACTTTGTGGTATTTAACCATTTACAAAGCATTTGGCTCATGCAAGCATTTATTTAGTGCAGGACATTGTTTTTATAAAAAAAAAAAAAAATAATCCCTGAGAAGAAGTGGTCAAAAACACACATAATTACTGCAGGATGAGGATTCTGTCTCTTGTTCAACAATCCCTCTATGGTTTCATGATCTCAGAGAATTTAAATTCACTGTTGCTGATGATAAATCTACCCTTATTTCTGCTTTAAATATTTTTGCAAGTAAGGAAAAAGTAAGTAAAGTCCCAAGTAAGCAGGTTGAGGGTTAACAGAGAACGCATTGCTTTCCCAAAGCTGCCTTTGGAAGAATGCCACATTATAAATAACACCTGGACTTCATACTTCATAGGTGTAAAAAGTGTAAATCTTATAACAACACAAAAAAACCCCTGTTTTCTGCATATAATTGTCAAGATTACCATCCAGCCTGACAAGAGGAGAAGGGACACCAATTGCCAGCCTGTGTTTTGAGCACATGGGACAGTGTAGGAAATAGAAAGTGGGAACTTTCAGAAAATAAACACTAGAAACAATGGCAAAGGTTTACTAATAAAGAGGGATTTGTAGGGTCATTTTCATGTCAAATTCTTGTACAGATTTCTGTTCAAATAAACCAAACATTTGTAACAGAGAGTCCCCTTATATTCAGGGATTAAAATGTGCAATACAAAAGCTATCTGACAGGCTATATTTGCTAAAAAATCTCACGTTTTAAAGTGGTTTTAAAACATAACTGCTTTCTCCTGCTTATAAAAAATTAAAGTATAGCCAATTTAGATGAAGGAAGGCCTGAAAAGCCTGTATTGTAGGTATAAAGTCAAGGAAATTATTTTCTATGGCTTCATCCACACTGTATATTAAGTTTCTTCGAATACGATGAAGTTCTCGGCTATAGCTTCATTTCATTTTTGCCTTTCCTCTGCATCCTCCACTGACCCTTTTAATTTAATCTCAGAGTCATTGTTTCCAGTTGGAATTGTCTAAGACACCCCAAGTGTCAACACACAAATAAAGAATTGATGATAGAGCTGCGGAAGCTCTCACTCTTTTTCTGCAAGATCAGCACTGTTGTGTGCTTCTCTGAAGTCCCTGTACACTAATGTATGCAGCAAGGCGAATAAACAGGAGGAATCTGAGATCTGTGTACAGTGCAATCTCATCAGGAAGATGTGGTGGAATAGCTCACATGACTGGCGCACTGCCGGGGTGGGATCAGGTGCTTTAGGAAGGGCAGGCTGGGATGGGGTGGGGGGTACAGAGTCGCCCTTTAAATGAGATCAGGAGAAACGCATGGAGCTCTGCCTGGGGCCAGATGATGAACGAAATGACAGCTTACAGGTCAAGATTAGTGGACAGGTGAGGGTTGTGAGGGGTGAGGTCATGCTGGGTGTCTGCTACAAACTGATCAAGAAGTAGATGAGGCCTTCTTCAGAGAACTGGAAGAAACCTCACATTCACAGGCCCTTCAAGGGGGCCTGTTGCAAGGACAACACAGTGAGCACAACCAACCCAGGAGGTTTCTGGAGTACATTGATGGCAACTTCCCAACACAAGTGACTGAGGACATGACGAGGGGAGCTGTTCTGCTGGACCTCGTACAAGGAAGAACTTTTCAAGAATGCCCAGGTTGGGGCAGCCTTGGCTGCAGTGGCCAGGAAATGGCAGAGTTCAGAATCCTGAGAGAATACAAGGGAAAAAGCAGGATCACAACCCTGGATTTCAGGAGAGCAGACTTTAGGCTGTTCAGGGATCTGCTTAGAAGAATCCCATGAGATTCAGCCCCAAAGAGTAGAGGGGTCCAGGAAAGCTGGTTGGTAATTTCAAGGATCACCTCCTCTCTGCTCAAGAGTGGCCCATTCCCATGAGCAGGAAATCAAGCAAAGGGGACAGGAGACCTGCGCAGCAGTACCTTAACGATGTGTTTAGGTACCTGATGGGGGAGTAAAGAACTTGGAGCCAGGCCCTTCTCAGTGGGATCCACTGACAGGACAAGAGGCAAGGGGCACAAAAGGAAACACAGAAAATTCCATTTAAACATAAGAAACACCTTTTTTACAGTGAGGATGGTCAAACACTGCCACAGGTTGACCAGAGAGCTTGTGGAGTCTCCATTCTCAGAGTCAAAATCCATCTGGACACAGCCTGGGGCAGCCTGCTCTGGGCAGCCCTGCTCTATACAGGGATGTTGGACCAAATTATCACCAAGGGGTCTTCTCCCTTCAGCCATCCTGTGATTCTGTGCACCTCCCCTGAGGCTGGCCACTCCTTCACCATCATAAAAGCCAGCAAGCAAAACAAAACTGTACTCCTCCCAGACTGCAAAATGTTATTTACAATGTTTTTTAATGAGATCAGTGTATTGAAGTACTCTTCTTCCAACATTTGTCACAACAGATGTTATTCTTAGACAATACTTAGGCACATCCTTTTTAAAAACTTAGTCAAAATATTTGACTGGAACTATTTCCTGTGGTAATGGATTCCGCAGGTGAAGTCCACACAATACAGAGAGACACTTCCTTCACTTCCTTCTAAATATAGCAGTCAATAATGTAACTGACTCCACCTAATCTCATGTTGTTTCAGTTTCATGATACCCCAAAATAGACAGATGCTGATGCCAACAAACTCTTTTAAGCCTAGTTCATGTCGTTGCTTTTTGTTTTTTAAATTGAAAAAAAATGCTTAGACATATGAGAGGAAACAAATCAGAGTGCAATTATGAAACTCCAGGAAGCACGTTTGGCAAATGTTGCATATCTTTTGACAAAACAGGCCACATAGGAATGTAAACAACTGAGACAGAGAAGAATTATTTGCTAATAAAAGTCTATGAACAAACTCACTAGATGATTCTTGCATTTGATAAGCAAAAAACAGACCAGAATTAAACAGATCCTACTCAGCTGAATAGATTCAGGTTTGAAGCTCCTGGGCCTACATGTGCGAGCTACACCTGAGTTTTCATTTTGAAGCTTTCCAATGAGGAACAGAAGAGGACTTCCAAATTGTTCTTAATTACTGCATTACTTGTGCTTTGTACGCATTTGGGAAACAGCTCATTAGGCCAGTGGCAAAAAAAGTAAAATCGGAAGCAATAAGTTGAATGACACATAAACTAAATCTCGCTCCAATGTGAATTTTGAGATTTGTCATATTTTCTGATTTCCAAAGGTATTCAGCATCTCCTCTTCTCCTGGAATAGGGTGCAGGTTTTTAGATTTTTAATCCTCCACACATCCTGCTGTACAAAGTGTGCAAATTTAGCAGCCTGTTTTTAAACTTTGAAAAGAGAAGAGGGGAACCAAGTGAGATTGTCTTGAAGGCTTACAGGGAATCAAGAAATAGTCAAAATCTGTGAAGTAGAAAAGCTAGGTAATATTTCAGTGGTGAAAGCAAACACCTGTTCTTTCAAGTGTGGCCAAGAGCATCCAGGACTAATGGAGTCACGGGACCAGAAGAAGAGTAAACAAGAGGAAGCTTGCTTGTTAGAGTGTGCTGTTGGGAACAGGGAATCCCTGTGCTCTGGATCATTTCTGGGCTTTCTCCAGTGGCTGTCTAGAGTAAACTGCCTTCAGGGAGAAAAGAACAGAACCTACAGCTCTTTCCTACTGTTTTTATTTGCAGCAGAATGAGTAGTAGCTGTACTGCCACCATCTAACACCATCCAAGAACATATAAAGCTTAATTGCTTAAATGGTATCTCACACACCCACATGATTTAGGCAGGGAAAGGGTTGGCACCTTGAATTCAAAGATCTAAATTTCATCCGATCTTTGCTATAGTTTCCTAAAAGCTGTTTTGGAAGTTATTCTTCAACATACTTAAAAATGCTACGAGAATGTCCATAGTTAGGAAATTAAATCCACATTCAGACATCTGACAGAGTGACTTGATTTTGAGAGACACTAAGTACCTAAAGTCAAGTTTGCAACTCCCATTGAGAGCAGACCCAGTAGTTACATATTTACATGTTAGGTAGAGGATGGCATCAGCATTTAACATTGTATGTATGCCACTGGATCTCCAGTAATAAGGTTTTCAGGAAAATAGGACATATAACATATGGTAACACTTTAAGAAAAGGGGGAAAGTGGTAAAAGAGAACATGAAAAAATAATGAAAACCAGCTTTATGCTACTGGTAAGCAGCTAGATAATAAAACTGTGATATTTTTCTTATATAGAATAAATCACTGTATTTTTTTAAAAGGTGTCCTTATGGTTTATTCATGATGTACTTCCCAACAGAGCAATATAGCAGCACATTAAATAGCAGATAGGAACAGATTCTTCCCAACAGTCCTATGTTCTTCCCTTTAACCCTTGACTCTCCTCCCACTTTTCCCTATCATGTAATAGTAGTCCATTATTCTGTTGCAGCTTAAAAATGTCACCTTTAACTCGACTTAGCTCATCAGCTTTAACCTCCATCTTCTTTTACTTTTTCAGCTTTCATCTCAATGTCAGTGTCTGGTGTTCTTCTTCAATCCTTGGTACCTCCCAACCTGGTAACCTCTCAAATGTTTGCTGCCTAAAGTCTCTGACAAACAAAAACTCAGAAGCATTAGTGCCTCTTCTCTCTTCCTGACCTACCAACTTGTTGCTAACATCAGCAGTGCTCCTTTCCTAGCTCGTCTTCCTTCTTGGATTTTGTGCTTCTTTTCTTTCTTAGTTGCCCTTCTACTCCCAGTTTTTCCTTAAGGTCCTTTGTGTTACTCCCCTTTTCCCTCTTCCTTTGATTTTTATGTCTTCTCTTGTCCTTCATCACCTTCTCTTCTCCTCTGTGGTAATCTCCTCCACAAAACCAAATGCAGATAGCATCTCAACTGAATATCTCACAAAACTACAGGTTTTACTTGAGCTCCAGCTGCTTCCATGAAAACTCAAATTTTAGCCTCTCTCTCTGACATTTTCACAGGGATGTCTAGCTGTCAGCTCCAATATCTAGCTGTCATTGTTAAAACAGAGCACATAATATTCCTCACAATGTTCCTTTTTTGAGTTGCTGTGGAAAAATATCACCATTTAGTCATTCATTTTGGCATGTCACCATGCACAATCTTCAATTTTAGCCATGACCAGAGCTTCACATATGGATAACAACAGTGAGAATTCCTATATGACCTCCTGGAAGCATCTTGAATCATGTTGTGCCTTGGTTAGCACCGCATCCCTTTTTCTGCTTTTAATGAAAACAGTTTTTACTCATACATCTAATTCATTATTTCATTTGCCTATTGTTTTGACCATGTTTCTGCTCTTCTTTACCGTGATACCAAACATAAACTTCTTCCTTTTCAAATCCCATTATGTCCCTGTCTTGCTGTTTCTGCTCCACATACATTTAACTCACCTATCTTGGAACTTATAGTTTCTCAAATCTGTGAGAAGGATATCCATATAAAAATACAATATCTCATTTTTCCAGAACTAACCTAAAATTTCATTTTTTTACAGAGTAATTACAGATTTTTACATATACATTTCAGATTTGAAATCCCCTTCTGTAAACAATAAAATAACAAAGCTGTAGGCAATCTTTTATATGCAATAGCTAACAATATACACTAATTTTTATGCCATTAAACATTATTCAAATAAGGGACTGTTAGTTTTGGCATAAGAAAATATTTTTTTTTAAATTGTCCATTCTGGCATCATTATTCTTTGTTCACAAATCATTTTTGTCAGTGTTTTAGACCATGCTCTATAGACAAGCTTCTCCATATGTTTTTTATGGAATTCCATCTACTCAGGGAACTCTTCATCCCACCTGGAAGTTAAGATCAAGGAAAACACAGGTATGTCATGTCCAAGATGCACAGTATGCTCAATAGCTCACAGTAATCTCCTAAATTCCCTTCTCAGGATGTTCATCCTACCTAGCACTCCTTATGAAATTAGTGCTTTAATGTTATCTCTAGACTCCGAAGAAACTATGTGAGACAGTACCTTGCTCTTTTTTTATTAGGATGATTCACACTTTCTAGAAGAACACTAGGGAGTCACAGGGTGACCGGGATAAACTGATTAATAGGAACAACTGCCACTGCTGTACTCCTGCAATGTTAAAACATCTCCATCCCTTGTCTGTCATAAGCTTCAAAAACTTACAAAGATTTCCTATAAAGGACACATGGAAATACAAACTCACTTCAGGGATTTTTGTTGCTCTTTGTTGGTTTTCTCTTGTCTGTTTCCCACTGAGGTTTTTAAACAGTTTTTGAACCTTGTATGCCCATATAAAGTGTCTTAGTATTGGACCTAGAAGAATGACAGTTCAGTGGTTGTTTTGTCATAGCATTACCCCTGTGATTTCCCTAAAAAGTTCAGTTTTGCAAAAATAACAACAATGTGCTTTTTCTAATTTGGCACAAGCCACTTCCATGACTATAAACCAGTTACTATGCTGCCATTCAGACTGAAATTGGATTAAAGAAGTGATGTGGGGACATCAAAATAAATTAGAACAAATAAGAATTCCAGTAAAATAACAGAACAAGAATGTTATGTCTTGCCTTAAGTGGATTAGTGGAAGATAAAAATATTATCATTAAAAAAACAGCTGATGTTGCATGGAAAAGTTTGAAAAGCATTCTGTTTAGAAGCAGCCATACACAAACACAACTCTTTTCCCCCACTCCTTAGTGCCATGACCATTTGTATAGAGTTGGGAGAGGACAAACACACTAATTCTGACTTTGGGCCCTTTGGTAATTACTGTCACTTCTCTTCTTAAGCTACGCTAGAACAATGGTCCCAGCTGAACTCGACATGAGTGATGCGTCTTCCTTTCAGTGCTGGGTTTTCAGTGCTGGCAGTATGATCCTTAAATTCACGTGTCTTGACCAGTTTGCTTAGTTCATTGTGAGCCTAGAACACAAAATATGTGTTTTAAAGTTCTTATGAACTGATTACATATGCCTTCTACTAGCTGTACAGTACTAGCAATCACTTATAGTCGTTTATAATTAATTATACAAATGCATATAGATATTTTTAAGAAATGCCCATGAACTGCAGACATTGAGCTGAAATGCACAATGTGCAGCACTGAATGCAAAACATACTTTCCAAAATAAAGATACCTAAGTGCACACTGTATTCCTGGGACACACCTATTTTATACAATCAACGATGCACTCAGAATATGCTTACATATTAGGAACATGTGGATACTTAAGGTAAATGGGAACATACTGCAGGCAACTTGTACGACAAGTGAATATGAAAATCGCAGTGTATGGAGAATTGCACTGTGCTGTAAAGAAAAACAGTGACTATAAACAGAGATAAATCAACACAGAATTCAAAGTTACCTGCTGCTCAGGTTTGGTTTGTTAGTTTCTCACTATTATATCAATGTTGTCATTCAAAATGTAATATTATTTATAATAATAATTGACAGAGAACTTGAACATCTTCTGTGTTCAATAAAGCCAAAATAATTAAAAATTTCATACCCACTGTGAGATAGGTAACTGTAATTATTCAGTCATTCTTGTAGCACAAAAAGGTTGTTTTAACCAACCAGAGTGGAGCACAAAAGTAAATGGAAGTAATAAGCTGCTATTTTAACATATGTGGTGTATGTAAGTGCATACTATTCTGCAAATATTAGTTAGTTGCATGAAAGTGTTTGTATGTAAAATAGTAGCTATACCGGAAAATACCCGACTGAAAAAGATCAATTCTACCTCCCATCAGAATCTCATAAGCTGTTTCCCACAAGACCCATGGAAAAAGTAACGATGTTATGAAAATCAGGCAACCAAGGATTTTGAAGTATTTGGTTTTTAAAGAATATTACAGCATATATAAGTCTCATAAAAGGTACATCTGAGTAGTATTATGAGCATGATTTCCCCTGATCTCCAAAGACATTGCTCAGGGGCTTGTCCAGTCCCAGACTGACAATACTGAAAGCAGATCTGAGAGCTTTATCTGCAGAAGCAGACCAGTGAAGGGGGAAGTCATGCAAGCTTTATTCCTAAGAGCCTGGCAGTGTATCTCCACACAGCCACAGAGGAATCATTTCTAGGGATCAACAGGTAGTCTTTGTGCTCACTCAGACCATTATTTTTCTGCTGAGAATGCCAGCAAAAGTACATTTCCAAGAGCCTCTAACCTTTGAAGGGAGTTTTTGAAACAAGTCATTTCTCAGAGTTGCAGTGTAAGTTAGAAGGGAGGTAGAACACCCTTGGAGAGTCAGAGCTGAGAAAAATGCACCAGAGTAGTACTTTGGCAAATGTTCTATGTCACTGCAGCCAAATTAACTCACTGTTTACTGTGCTTTCTTTCAATACAGTGGCACTACACTTAACTTCAGACTGTTTCTTCTTCTATACACGTCTAGGAATTTCTTGAAGGACTGATGCACAGGAACAGAAAGTCTTGTTCTACTTATTATAATCTTGCAGAAATGCTTTAAGCTTCTGCAACATGTCTTACTTGCAGGTCAGTCTCCAGATTCTTTTTTTCTTTCACCTTTCTTGTATGCTTCCCGAGTTGAGTTCACCGTTCATCCCTTGCCAAAGCCTCTGTGCTAGGAAAGTGTGCTCTCAATGATCACAACGCTAACACTGTGACCAAAAGCTAACCATCAGCAAAAGCTGTAGTTCAGCTTTGAACTTCAGTCCTTTCCACTTAGAACACAGAAGTTTTCTTTTGCTATCCAAAAATGAAATCCCCATTTCCTTAAAATGAAATTGCAAAAGAGGAAATCATGCACTCATTCACTCTGTAGACAAGTGATTGAAAAAAGCAATGGGCATCTTAAATGTTGTGCCTTAGCCTACAATAAGACAAATAGAAGATGGACCTTTATTTGGCAGAGGTGAAGTTACATTTGTTATTCAAGCTGGTATATATGTTACAAAATGTACATATGTGTATGGCTTTCTCTTCTTGCTCATTTTTGGAAAAGTCATGTCATACTATATTTAGGATGCCATTAGGAGCTAGTTTTATCCCCCCCCTTTCTTCCCCACTCTTTGCCTCCTCTTCCCTTCATTTTGATTCACTGCTGAAGCGTCAGGGTTAATAAATCTTCTCTTCATTTCACATAGTTGTCCGTTTGTCCAGTATCCAGGAAGTAGCACAAAGCATGATTTTGCCAAGTCACGGTATCCTCACATCGTGTGAGTGGAAGAGTTTCCTGGGGAGAAGGATAAGCAAAATTGCAT
Organism: Pterocles gutturalis; assembly: GCF_000699245.1. Classification (NCBI taxonomy): domain Eukaryota; kingdom Metazoa; phylum Chordata; class Aves; order Pterocliformes; family Pteroclidae; genus Pterocles; species Pterocles gutturalis. The sequence goes on along the minus strand of NW_010112883.1, from coordinate 44,789 downwards.
TACTAGATCTCCCAAACTTTAAGCTTAGCAACAGCTTTGTCCCAGAGAAAGTTATTCAGCTTGAGGTTCCCTAATGAATAATACAGAGGGACTTGAAGTACCAGAACAATTTTCTTGCCATTTATGGATGCTAAGTTACCCAAGACAAAAAGCAAGATGCTAGTTTTGTAAACAGCTATTCTTTGGTAAACATTTTGCAATGCCTCCTTTTTCCACCCATAAGCAGAGAATTCTTCACTGTGCCTGTAAAAATAAAACAACCTTAGCCGAGAAAGTCTGTGTTAAGCTCCTTCATAGAAAGAGACAGAAAAACTTTGAGATGCACTTTGAATCGGGAAATTAAAAAAAAGAGATTCTCAGATTTGGTCTCCAGGGCAATATTTTGCCATCATCCAAAGTCATTGCATACCCTAGTCACAGTTATCACTGAGAGATAATGGAGATAATGTGAGGGGAGAGCACTGACTCATAACAAGAAGTTTGCTGGAATGAATCAGACTCTTGATGTAAGTCTTTCTTTTCAATAGACTGAGATTTTATTTCTGGAAGATGCTTCATGTGGAGACGTGTCTTGAAAGTGTAAGACTTTACTTGCTGTTGTTGCTTCCAGTCTGCATGGAAACTGAGCACAGCCCAGCCAGCTTGGCAACAGGAGTGCAAAGATAGGTACAGTGTATCATTGAGAAAAGACCTTCACCCTTGCCTCAGAGAAACAAAGTCATTTCAAGATCGTCTCAGAAAGAGATGACATAATGCAGGCCATGTTTTCTTGACCCAGACCTCTATTTAACCGGAGTGTATTTCTGAGCATGTAGTAGAGCACACTGCAGGGGTGTCCCATGGCTTAGCATTCACTGTTCCTAATCCCGAATCAAAAGCTTGCTTTGAACAGCCCTCACACTAAAATTTCATGCACCACTTGCACAGCGTTGGCAGAGCTGCACTAATTTTTAGGGAACTAGTGCCAGCATTCCTGTATAGAAACATCCTGAGCCATAAGTTAACTAACAGATTCATATTCTTTCCTGTTTCGATAACTACGATTTCTTTTCTCTCCTGGTTTTGGCTGTGCCACCAAATTACTGGAATGTGCTGACAGGACATCCAGTACACTGCAAGCACAGTGTACAATGCAATGTAAGAACTGGTCTCATGAGATGTTAGAGTAGCAGGAACACCCCGTCACTGTTCCAGTTTATAAGAAAATTTTTATCTGGCAAGCAGCAGGGCATTTTGAATGCATTCAGAAAGTGTGCTAGGCACTTTGAAAGCTGTTGGCAGTGGGCAACATGGCACATGTGCCTGACTGATCTTCATGGCTTTAAAACTTGTGACTTCAGTGGATGGAGTTAATCCTGATGTACAGCTTGATTCGATACGTATGGTTTTCTGTTTGCATGTCTGATTTTTTACAAGCTAGTCATTCAGGTCAGATGAGAATAAGACCCAGTAGCATTCTTGATAAGCACTTCTGAAAGAGACTGTCTCTGAGACTGTTGATGGTAGATTCTTTAGGCATGAAAAAGTTTTTCAGCATTGGGAGAACCACCTACAGTAAGGTTCACCTCAAGATTTCTGAGTTTCTCAGGTTTTTCTCAGATGGCTGAAATTTTTGAGCTAGCTTGTAGGCAGCTCTGTATAACTATTGTAGCTAGAAAATCCTGTTTTGATTTCATTTACATCACAGTTAACCTAAAGAGAACCAGGAACAGGATCTCTTTATCCATCTTAAGAAAAGATGGAAAGTTCTGGGAATGGATTTTCATATTTTCTCCATTCCTTTTAAGAAGTGCAGGGCTTCCTTAAAGCAATCCACTAAGAATTTCAAATGTCAATACTTTTTTTCTTGACACACCTTAAAGGAAACTTGTTCCTCAAATAGTGTTGAACATCTTTTCCTGTTAATACAGATTCCTTTCAAGTGTCTCAAACTACATGACTCCAAAAATGGCACACCAAAACCAACTAAAGAGTATTGAAAAATCCTAGTTCACTTTCTATTTAGATTGCTTCTTTTAAGTAGAAGTGTTCTTTAAAATTACTATCTGATATTTGCCATTGGACAATTTCTAAATATATCGTTGTTACTGTCTTAGGAAAGAAAGTTCACTGTAGTTATTTGCACTTCTTGAAAATCTAGTTTGAATTTCTGATTTTTCATTTTTTATTGCTGGGATTTTTTTTTTTACTTGCAAATGGATAGTTTGAGTTCAAAAACTCTGGATGTATGGGTCTTTGAGTACCGGGAGTGTAAACTCCAAGGCATAATAAATAGGCTGAGACTATAATATGCAGTCTAGCAGCAAATAACACGGGAGAACTGTTGTCGTATTCAGTGATCACTGAATCAAATCCTTACAAGGAATCAAAAACTTGCAAAGAATCTACCTCTCTCTGTCTGTGCCTAAGATCAGTAAAAGCTGTCCAGGAAACTCAGCCTTAAAGACAGAGTTATCAATACCTCAAATATTTCCTATTGAACTAGCAGCTATTGAGCTGCTGAATCACTAAGAGTTATGCCGGAAGCGTTGGGAAGGGAAAAATCACTCCCTCCTGAATAAAAATGTCTGATAATAATTTATTTGCTTATATGTGGGGGATCTGGAAAACATGCTTACATGTGTAAGAAATTAGACTTCAATCAAATTTAGTCACTTCAGCTTTTCAGGGACTTCATCTCTGAAGAGACAAATGTAAGAAATTATACAATGAAGATTTCTGTAGAAGGTTTTTATTGGAGTCTTGGACGCTCAAACTCTTCAAGAGTGCTCTGACCTAGTGCTTTGGTCTGCAACAATATATATAGAAGAGATAATCAGAAAATTCAGATAAGATGCAAAATTGCACAGCATTCCCTTCCTCTATTTGCAAAGTTGACATCTATTCAAAATGGTCAGGTTACCCTAGTTACCGTACTTACTTTGCAATATGCATATACTGGTGTCTGTATTAGGTATACTTGTAACTCATGTTTGCAGTTTATACTTGTAATTTGTATGTTTTCTGGAATAATCAAATAGATTATTATCCTGCACTGGAGAAAAAGCAGGATACATGAAAAGTGAACTGGGTCCATAATATATAAATGTAGTCCTGACCCTTCATAGTGGGCTGAAGGTGCCATGCAAGCTAAACAACTGGGTCAGAACCAAAGTTAAACCTGCGCCATCCCGCTTACCTCAGTGAACAAAGACCACTCTGCACACCACATAAAAGAGGGAATTATGACAAAATCTCCCTAAGTGCTATTCATGTGTTCAATTCTACAAAAAACAAAAGTGATTCTTCTAGTCCTGAGAGAGTAAATTATTTTCTATATCCAAGATTTTTACTCTTTAGTAAAACTGACAGCAGCTATGTAAAATATTAATATCTAATGTTTTCTAGTTTGCAATATGTCATGCAGTACCACGCAGATACATTTATGAAAAAATCAATTTGCTGTTTTCATACCATTAAAGTATGTCTATTTTCTGAAGCCTGACCAAGGTACCTTAAAATATTATCTGTGAGAGTATCAAAATCCTCAAATAAGCAGAGATTTGGATGACTGGAAAAGCAAACAGGCCTTCTGGGCACAACCCCATTTTTTAGGATATTGGTTGCAGTATGGTGAGTAGTAGAGCTGATTTGCAGTCTTCATCACTCAGATGTTTCCAGCGTTGTTCAAATTTTGCCTTTTGGCCACTTTGTTACTGAGTGAATTTCCACAAGAAATGTGCAGTGCTCAGCATTGCTGATGTTCTTTTTCCCATTATCTCTGTTAAATGGATAAGGACTACACATTTCATTTAATTTCTAAGAGTATCAACTCACAAGACAGAGAATTTTTATGTCCTCTGATATCTGTAAAATGCACACCTCATGTCTCATGTACCAGGCTATCACAACAGTAAGCCTACCTTTCCATCTTTTTGACTTGTCTTGATACTATCCAAGGCTAGTTAATGAATTTCCGGTGAATGAGTTCTGAAGCAGACCCAATGTTTACAAAGCCTCAAGCTCTATTTTCCTCCTCTCGGAAGAAAAGGCAGACCTCAGACATGTTGTGGCCTTTGCAGTTTCTAGAAATCATCTTTAGTCTTAGATTTTTTTTTTTTTTTTTTTTTTTTTTTGGCATAAGCTCTGTGAATGAAACTGGTTCCCAGGAACATAAAATCCAGATAGCTCAATTCAGTCTGACTGATATTGTCCCAAAAACCAAACAAATTGACATGAAAAGCCTTCGGGGATACAGCTCAATTTTAGCACATCTGTTCAGCTTCTCAGAGCAGGCGCATCCCCTGGTATCTCTTAGCATTTATTAGATGCTGCAGATGCCGACTACCCCATCTGCTCTCCTCACTGAAAGTGGGAAAAGCTCAGTGGTGATGGAGACAAATGACCCCACCTCAGCGCACAGTAAGCACTGCTCATGACCTCCAGTGGGGCTCGCAGGGGGTGCCACGTGGCAGCCTGGCCTCCCGTACGTGGTGATGGGGGAGGCAATAGGCAAAGGCAGTTCTCTTCATGCAGAATGAGATGGTGACCCTGGCCCCAGCCAGGGGAGTGCAGGAGTCCCAGGAGCCCCAGTTGTGCTCAAAGAGGGAAATGCTGTGCCCCGGCATGATCTCAGTGTACCCCCCCAGCACTCAGACAAAATTTAGCCACTCCTGCAGGACGAGTGTGGCTGTGACTGGTCCACGGTGTCAGGCTGCAACTGCCCATCAGCCAGGCTGAGCAAGGGCTTTTCTGCTGGGAACTTGTTGGAGCTTGTCTGATGCCTTAGCCTTGGCTGTGCAACACATTTGTGTTGCAGAATTCTCCAGGGAATTCACACACTCAGTAAGAGAAACAACAGCAGGCTTTCTGCCCAGACTTCGTTTTGAC
>NW_010112883.1:24341-39907 GCF_000699245.1 Pterocles gutturalis | reverse complement strand
TGCATGTTGGCTCTTCTTGCATTATGATTGTGCTTATAGAAACTATTCTCATTTCATCCGAGGTTGCCTACGCTGAAATACCTGAATCCTGTGGTCATTAGATGGAGTCACTGCAGAACAGACTTAGGGTTTTTGGTAACTTTATTTTTTAATTACCATTTCCAGAAAATATTGGATTTTTTTAGCAATAACCTGACCTCTGATATCTCTACCTGGTAATAGCAGCCATGTAACTGTAGTATAGTTTATCTACAAGTCCTAATATCTCTTCTTATTGCTGTTGCTGTGATAGTATTTTTTAGTTATTCTTTTATCAGTCTACCTGAGTATATGTTTCCACTTTAAACCTACAGTATTTGTAAGACAAATTAATATTTCCAAAGAAACTAATTTTGTACAGTAAGACAATGGACAGGATCCAGTGGAACAGGCTTCCAAGAGACAGCTGTTCTGCAATTGAAGTTGAAAGGACAGTGATTTAAGGAAAGACACATTTTACATTGGACTCCTCTGTTTACTGAAAAAACAAAAGATACTACTATATGCTTGAATGTAAAAGCAGTCCCAGGAGCATAACGAATGTGATGTTGGGAAACAACACATTGCTTCCTTCACCTGCTTATACCATGTGAACCATGAGTGAAACCCTGAGCTTATTAAGAGCTCTATAAATAATCAATATAAAAATAAAAAAATAACATCAATTGCTCATACACATCAGAGTATGAGTAGATAACATGATGCAGCCAGTAGAAATCATCGGGGTTGGTGGAACCCAGTGTCCTGCTAGAGGATAAACCTACGCTATCAGTTTTGTGCAGTTCCCACTTTGAGGTCTGCAGGCGAGAGGGGAATGCTCAGTTCCTTCCACAGAAGAAGCAGGATGCAGGCAAGAAGAGGGTTTAGTCACCCAGCATCCACCAACAGGCAGCGTGGATGTACTGTTTTCCAAAATATTCCCAGCAGGCTACGTGCTCTCCTGGGGCCCTGACATCAGCCCCCTGACACAATCGTCTCACAGTGGTACCATCATGTTTGTTGCTCACTATTTTGTCAGACTTCAGACATTTCTTCATCTGAGCTCAGAGCCCTTCCTTCTGCAGCAGGCATCCCCCAGGCAACCTGCTACATTTATTTGCCAGTTCTCAAGTAAAGCATTGCCTCTGTTCCTTCTGTCCACGTCTCATTTCTCATCCCAGACTCCTTGCTGAACCAATTGTAAGCATGGACCTTGCCTCGGGCTGCTGTAATTTTATTATTTTTTTTTTTCCCCAGGAACACTTCAACCATTTCCGAAAGCTAAATTGTTGGTGGAGAGACAGTTTGTTCCAGTCCTTGACATCTTCGCTTCGTAACCCTCTAACTCCTCCATGGTTTGAAGCTGTGACTTGAAAATCCTAGTGGGTGTCATGGTCCCTCTGATTGGGGGGATATGTTTCCTATCTTTGCAAAAATCTGCCTAAACTTGTTCAAGTCTCTCATGACTCCTCATGCTTTCCACAACAACAACAAAAAAGAAGGTATTAGCCCAGAAAAACTAAAAACTGATCATGCTGTTTTTCACAGAAGGTTCTTAGCTTCTCTGATGCAGGGTAGGAATAGGGTGCTGTACTCTCTTGAGCTTGTAGTGATTCTCTGCCTGCATCCAGCTTGAATCTAGGAGAGAGCTGTCTGATTTAAAAAACTAGGGTTGCTCATAATGACATTATGAAGATGAGGGAGATGAGTCAATGAGCACACATAGTGACAATGAGACCAGATAAAGCAAGAAGTAGAAGATATAGTGGAGGACAGGGATGGGAGTGGGGATGTGGGAACCACTTACCCGGAGTTTGGATGAAGCACTATGATAGAAAAGAAGCTTGGGACCAGAAAATTAGGACACCAGGAAAAGACAGGGGAAGACTGTATTGGGTTTATATGGCAAGGTTTTGCTGGGAGACTGCAGGGCTTTTGTGAAAAGACACCAGAAGCTGCCCCCATGTCAGACAGAGCCAGTTCCAGCTGGCTCCAGGACAAACTTATCACTGGCCAAGGCCGAGCCCATCAGCAACATTGGTAGCACCTCTGTAATAGTGTATTTAAGAAATGGTAAAAAAAGCTCTGCAGCACCATCTGGGAGACAAAAGTGAGAATATGTGAGAGAAACAACTGTGCAGACACCAAGGTCAGTGCAGAAGCAGGGGAGGAGGTGCTCCAGGCGCCAGAGCAGAGGTTCCCCTGCAGCCCGTGGTGCAGCCCGTGGCAACACAGGCTGTCTCCCTGCAGCCCACGGAGAGACCACAGTGGAACAGATATCTACTTCGCAGCCCATGAAGGACCCCACACCAGAGCAGGTGGATGTGCCCTGAAGAAAGCTGCAGCCTGTGGAGAGCCCATGATGGATCAGGCTCCTGGCAGGAGCTGTGGCCCATGGAGAGGAGCCCACACTGGAGCAGGATTTCTGGCAGGAACTCTGACCCTGGGAGGACTCATGCTGGAACAGTCCATTCCTGAAGAACTACACCTGTGGAAAAGACTCATGCTGGAGGAGTTCATGAAGAATTGCAGCCCATGAGAAGGACCCACATTGGAGAAGTTCATGAACTCTCCTGAGGGAGGGACCCCACATGGGAGCAGGGGAAGAATGTCATGAGGAAGGAGCAGCAGAGATGAGGTGTTATGAACTGACTCCAACATTCATTTCCCATCCCCCTGTGCCGCTCAGAGGAGGAGATAGAAGAGCTGGGAGTGAAGCTGAGCTTGGGAAGAAGGGAGGGGTGGGGGGAAGGTGCTTTTAGATTTGTTCTCACTTCTCATTATCCTACTCTGTTTAACTGGTAATAAATTAAATTAATTTCTCCAAGCAGAGTCTGTTTTGGCCCATGGTGGTAATTGCTGCGTGATCTCCCTGTCCTTATCTCGACCCACAAGCTTTTCGTCATATTTTCTCCCCCTGTTCAGTAAAGGAGGGGAAGTGACAGAAGAGCTTGGTGGGCACCTGGCAGCCAGCCAAGGTCAACCCAGCACAAAGACTAACATTGTATTAGAAATCTGGGAACACCATCAAATAATGATGAGCACAAAAGAGGAATCCACATGAAAATGTGATTAGTGTGCTGTTAACCAGATTTTTAAAAAATAAATACATTAAGTAATGAGAACAGAATAAAAGTGTGAGTAGCCAAAGTAAATAAGCAAGTATTGACACACAGTGACTGAGCCAAAAATGCTCTGAATAATTAATATCATCAAACATACATATCTAGGGACTTGATTAAAGCCACACAAAACATTGTTAGTTCTGCCATTAACTCTTGGAAACTCAACTTTACAAAATTTATTGTGTTTATATTATTACTTAAGAGTTTATTTGAAGAAATATGTGGATATACATGTGTGTAGTAGCTGCATAGAAGAGCTGAGAGAAAGAGTAAATGACAAGATGGGTCATAAAGTCTCAATATAGGCTCAGCTGTCGTCATTGTATAATTACATTCCAGACAAACATCAGTCTATCACCTTTTGCTGTCACTATGTGAGGCAAGGTTACTCATGATTCACAATTAGGAGTATCCTAATGCCCATTAAAAAGCTTACACTAGTATGGTCTGTTGCTGAAACAGAGATAAAATCTGTATAGAACCTTAGTGCCCTCCCCTTTCCCTATCCTAACATTTTTTTTTAACATAAAATCTCAAATTCGATGAAGACATCATTCTTTAAGGATGAGAAGAAATTATCTCTCTAAATAGCTATAGAAAGCAAGATTTTTCCCTGATTTACATAGCACATTTCATCAGTAGAGTTAGACAAAAAGAGAAATTTATTTAAATAATAGGAGTTACGCATCCAGAATGTTTTTTGACACTACTCTGCCTTATTTCCCAACTTAGAATCATAGAATAGTTTGAGTTGGAAGGGACCATGGAGGTCACCTAGTCCAACACCCCGGCAGTAAGCAGGGCCATCTTCCACTAGATCAGGTTGCCCAGAGCCCCATCCAACCTGACCTTGAATGTTTCCGGGGACAGGGCATCCACCACCTCCCTGGGCAACCTGTTCCCATGTTTCACCACCCTAAGCAAAAAATATTTCTTCTTTATATCTAGTCTAAACCTCTCCTCTTCTAGTTTAAAACCATTACCCCTTGTCCTGTTGCTACAGGTCCTGTTAAAAAGTTTATCCCCATCTTCAGTATAAGCCCCCTTTAGGTACTGAAAGGCCGCAATCAGGTCTCTTCGAATTTGTTCACTTCTTTTCTTCATCCCTTCCTTGGTTAAGAAGTAAACCAGTGGTTCTGTGATACTACCAGTGCCTCGTTTCCTACAGATTTATGTCTGATGTTTGATTGTCAGTTCAAATTAAAATTTTCAGTTTGGTTGTATAAGAGCTTCTGTGTCTTCTCTTCTATCTAATTTGAGTTTACATTGTAGCTTTTCCTTCAGATTATGCTCTCACAGAAACTCTCTTTTCTCCTGGCTATCCTAGTTTTAAAGAACTTGTAATATTTTCAGAAGTTTATTCGTTTGATGTTTATATTTGATGCTGGACAACTTGTTTTGAATTTGATAGGGGCAATTAGAGAGTTTGACAGAGAGAAGTTCAGACAACTTGAAGAGATGAAACCAAGTTGGGAAAAAATCCAGTCTGTCTCTGCACAAGACCCCTACATTGGCTTATTTGTGATAGTACCTTCACAGGGCTGCCTACTCACACCAGACTTAGTCCAGGAATGCTTTATAATCGCGCACAGAAAGCTGAAAGAGAGTAATGGGAGGTTGCTGGAAGAGAAGCAAAATGACAAAGGTGAAGGAGAAAAGTGATGTGCCAAAAAGGAGAAGCGCAGTGGAAGTGAAGCAGCAGGAGCAAGGCAGGGACCTTGAAGGGGAGTAGTTGTCTCTAAACTAGTTGCATCCTTCTCATTTAAGCTGGTGTGTTTCCTTAAGGCACCTCTGTGTTTTCAGAGGCTTTCCTGGCTCAGAGTGCAAAGCACTACGCTCTGCCACAACAGAAAGCTGCAGGATCACAGCAAGCAGAGCTCATGTCACAGGAGCACCTCTGCAGAAACTGCAGTAGTGCTCAGTGCCTGGCCCCAAGAAACCTAACAAGAGTGCGGATACCTGGAACTGGATCTTACTCCACCTGAGCCTTGCATGATGCTGGTACATTAACAGTCTCCACAAAGGAACATATTCTGACGGTGATTAGAAACATGCTCTGATATAGCCGAGCAATAGGTGGCAAAGATTATGCATTTTATCTCATCCTCCAGCCCGATTTCACCAAAAGATGAAATTAGTCACATCCACTCAAGCAATTCAGAGGAACCACATGAAAGCACCTTTCCCCCAGGCTGCTCTGCTCTGACTTGTCTGAAGGAATGGACACTGTGCTTTAAGCAGCTAATTATTCACCAGATAGATAGCATGCTGCTGACAAGCTAGCTGATAACTTACTAACAGTTATTCAATTATTCCACACATTTTTATTTTACACATGCCACATTACGCCATCTTTACTGATCCTTCTTTTTATCCCCTGGCAATTCAGAATAAGTTGAATCCACAAGAATTATCTATCTGAAGAGCTATGATATCCAGGTATTGCAGACACAGCAGGCTTTTTATTTGGTTTAGAAATGAGTCAGAAGAGCTCTCACTCAACATGAGGTACCACATGTCTAAGGAAACAACACAGTTCAGGTGTAATTTGTAGCTGTTATTGTGGTACCTTTGCTGATTTCTTCTCAAAATTTAAAACTCATTGTACTAATGATAAGCATCAACTATGAGGCGTAAGTTGTGTTTCTAGTTTAGAGTAGCTTTATCTAAGATGTTTAGATCCAAGTATTCAACAGTTTTAAACATGGAGTGCCTCAGCGGAGTGGTGCCAAGCTTTACAAAACAGCAGTTCTGGGTCTGCACTGTTACTCAGTATATCAAGCACTGGGTCAATATAGGACTCTTTGGTGGCTCTGAATACTAAGGTCAGATCACTGTTCCCCATCTTCCCCACTGAGAAAAAAAAGAAAATGGAGACCGTGCTACTGACTTTGTTGGGAAAGCATGGTGATGTCTGTAGATGCTGTATGAGCACCACGAGTTGAAGTCCAGATCTACAGGGTAGAAGTCTGCACATGAGGTAATTGTTAGGACTCTCTTTGTAGTCAATGAAAAGAAATAGAAACTCCAGGGGATGATTTATCTCACCCTAAAATAGTAACCTAAAATAGGCCAGACGAATCCCATCTTGGAAGTGTCTGTTTGTCTGTGATGACTATAAAAGGAGTCAAGGAAACTAGCTCTCAAGTAAACGCCAACACTACAAACACATGAAGTTCATTAAAATTATTCAATCTGAAGGTCTCCGCTGGTCACAGCAGGGACCTGTAGATGCTGTTATTAGCCTCTGGCCTTTCCCTGTGCAGTGAGCCTTCAGGCTGAAAAGACCCTTTAACTCCTGCAAAAGGGTAACCAGGAAACTGAAAGAAACTTGCAAACCGCTGTCAGTCTGCTCTGTACAGACATGGTGAGAGAAAACCTTTATCGAAGCATTATTGTGGACCTCTAAAGCTCCAGCTTCTGGCTATCTATCTGGCTAAGAACATGTACTCTGCCATGACAAAGACAAGTGTATGCCATACTTATTGCAGAAGTCCCTAGGGACACATGGTTTGGTCATAGCTCCACTGTAGTGCTGTGCTATAAGCTAGAGACAGTCTTACCACAAAAAGCTACACAGGCAAGACAATCAAAGTATTGTGGTCCATTCCTTAAAGATGGGGAATTTGGACAGAGAGAGATTAAAAGGTGACTTGCCCAAATTATATAGGAAGTCTGTGGTGGGACGCTGGTTCTCCCAAAGCACAGTCTCTAACCTCATGTTTCTGCTGGCTTGCATCAATATTGCTAGTTTTGCGACAGAAGGACTCTTTTCTATGAGGGCTGCTGTGGGATTTGCTTTTTCTGTAATTTGGCTTAATTTCTTGTAAGTGAAATGTTTTACAATCCAGAGCATAACTGCACAGTCTCAAACCCTATCATCAAGGCAATATTAAACTCTGTCCAGGAGGGGTTGGAAGAAATCATTTGAGTGACTTTTGCAAAGTTTCAAAAGACTCCGTTCCTTAGCCAAAGGATGTGATGTGGAGACAATCAAGGCTAATTAATAATAATAATAATGATAGCTTGAAAGTTTGCAGGTTGCTTGGTTATCTTCTCAACATGAAGCTAAAGGCTTGAAGTTATACATATGTAGGACCAAGCATCGGCTGCTGGTAAGATAAGTGTTCAGATTCCAAGCACAGCAAACTTACACAAGGTTTATTTGCAATCTCATAAAGTTTCCAAAAAGATGTTTTTGAATTTGCAATTAAAATCCAAGGTCATAAACAATAATTGTTGGTCTCTGATGAAAAACACATGAGAAGCACTTTTCAAGAGAGATGGAATTTTTCCCTCTATAACAAAAAAGAAAAGAAGGAAACTTCTCAGTTGTCAAATATAAATGAACAAAAGTTCAGGAGTAAATTGTGTTTTGTTGAGAAATGCTCAGTAATTACATGATTCAATATTATTATGCCATGATGAACACATACAGTGACTGCAAAAAAACCTAGAAGTGAATCTCTGCTTCCAGCACAGAGGATTAATCATGCCCTTTGGATTGAAACGACATTAACCAGATCCCTGGCTTTCATTCTTTTTAATTATTGTTAAGAATCAGTGAAGGAATCAGCTGTTTTACCCTCATGAGTAAGTGATTTCTAGTGGTTGTTGGGATTCCCATGATTACCTGTTATTCATTCTGAAAGTTGGAGTTTCCAGTCCTGAAAGGTCTTCACACACAGAAGTCTTGTATTTGTCACCAGAACTTAGAAAAACATTGTTTCAGGACAGTTTTGTACTGTGATCATACCATAGTTTTATGCATCTTCTTTTCACCTTCCATAAGAGGCATTTTTAAACATATTTTAAAACATATAAAATAAATGGCTTCTCTCTCATACAAATAATGGATTAATATCCAGATATCAGGATCTAAAATTATGTGTAGTTAAATTTGATTGGAAATACAGAAAACTGTATCAAGCAATGAATAGCAAAGACAAAGTCAACGTTTTCAATTTCTCTTACTAGAAAAGAAGAAGGAACTTAAAAGACACTGATTTAAGGATGATAAAAGGCAGCACTTCCATGTAATCTCTTTTATTCACAGCTAATCGCTTTTGCTCACTATCATGAGGTATATCTGAGGCAAAGAACTTAGCAAAATTCAGATAAGAGAAGGACTTTCCTTTTGAAAATAAAAACTTCTGCAGTTGGATAACACACTACAATAATTTAAAATGGGACCAAAAAGTAGTGATTCCACCAAGTGATGCACATTTCATTTCCTGCTTGAGAGAAAACCTCCAGAGGGTTATTTGCTAACTGTCTTTTGCACATTGATTGGGAATTTGATCAAGTCTGTGTAAGACACCAGCCTGCTCATCTGATTCAGTGCTGGAATAAGATCTAGATGAGAGTGTTCTGATGAGGTAAAACCTTATCCAAAAGTGATGGTGCCTTCAGACAGGCTGCTTTGTTTGGAAGAGCTTCTGTTGGAAAACAGCTGTTGAAACCCTGGGGTAGGTCTGGGGAAGCCCTACCTGGACACCAGAGCATGACAGCGCCTCGTTTGTGTGCAGTGGCAGACAAGCAATGCTATCCTTGGGGCCCAGCAGGTTGTGTGCCTCAAGTAAAAAGTGTCATAAGTAGCTAAAATTGAAATTTTTTAAAGAAAACATATGCATCTCCAAAAGAAAACAATGTTTTACCAAAACTGAAAGTTCTAGTGGAGTTATATGCTTTTAAGTGTTGGTGGTTTTTCTCAGTGAGTTTTATCAGTACCATGGTAAAGCTTTCAACTGAAAGGCAGAGTAAAAAAGTGCCAGGAGCACAGAAGATTTTATGTCCTTAGCTTGCATCCTGTCTAACTTCAGATTACTGGGTCCATGAATTTCTGATCACCTCTCAATCTGTATTCATCTGTCCATCAGATAAATCCTTCATTTTATATGGAGGCAGTGGAGGTGTCACGTGGATTTTCACACAGAAACATTTAATAGACCTTCCTCTGATTATTATATCCATTTTACCCTTTGCAAAGATAGTAAAATAATTTCAAAGAAACTTCATGCAGCTTCCATATATGGATAAAATAATCATACTTCTCTGTTGCCAGTGCCGGCAGCAGTTGCTGGTCTGCACTCCCTTTGTGATCAGCCGCAGGTGCCTCCGGTCTTCTGAGCTCTGGGAGCAAAGATCCAGATCTTCCCCATGCCTGTATGCTTTATTCTCATTCTCACAACAAATCTTTCCAAGAATGGCTTCATGCCCTGCCCCATGGCGTGCTCTTTGAAGATACAGTGCTCCACACCCTTTTCCCCAACCTTTCCTTCTCTTTCAACAGAGACCTCCACCACACAAGAGCTGTTTCCCTTGTACTCGCAGACCACTGAAGGTAATGCCCTGGAAAGCCAAGGATGCAGGCTTTTTAATTACCGAAACATTACCCCTGGGAAGTCAGCCTACAGCACTCACCTACAGCTTTTTTAGGCAAGCATTCTCATGCCCTTCTCCTGTGCTCCCTTCCCCAAGCTAACAAGAAGCATCCACAGAGTTACCTCAGTGTTTTTTTCAGATCCTAAAAAGATAAATCCTTTGCAATTGCAGGCAGCCAAGTAATTCACATTCAAAGCAGAGTCTAGAGAGCTCTGCACTACGTGATCCCATATACCAGAAACCACAAAATACCCTGAGATCTTTGGAACTTTATTAGAAGCATTCACACAAGAAAGACTGACAAAGTTAGCCTATCCCAAAGGAAGGGAACCAGGCAACAGTGGGGGAAACCGCCCATAGGCAGAACGGTCGCTACATGAAAACAGAACAGAGGAAGGTAATTCCCCCACCAAAATCCAAAACCCAATCCATTAGTGGTTTAATAGAAAATACAGTACAAATCCTGAACTATAATGACTAGTTTTAGCCTTGAGGACATGGTTAAGGCACATGAGCCAAAATGATCTAAGTATCCCAAGGACTTCCCACTGATCACTGACATATTAGAAGAAAGTGAAACCCCATCTTTCCCAGAAACCATGTTTTGCATTGAAGGGGGGAAAAGAGGACATTCTTCCTTGTTCCTGCACTTTCCTGGCAGAGGTCCTGAAGCACAGAGCTAATTAAGTACAATATGAATGGAGTGCAAGCAGACAGGGTCAACAAACAGCAATCAAGCCTTTCTCTAGCCTCTCTTGCAGGCATCAGCAAGTTGAACAGCCAGAGTTTCATATGCCAAATTGTAGATCCTAAATCCAGATCCTCCCTATTCTGCTGTAAATGTCTCATGCTCCATCTTGAAGTAATTTCATTTCTTTCCTCTTACTTCCCACTAGAAAGGCCATTTCTGTTCTTACAAGAGCTACAGATCTTCTAGCTAACTTGTTTTAGGATGAGATTCTGTGCATTTTGCTTTGAACTATCCTTAAATTTTAATAGTTCTTCTCGTTCCCTGATATTTCCCCATCTCCAAAATGTTGTACAAATAGTACACTCTACCTTGACTTTGCTAGGTAAGACAAGACTATCTCCTTTCTATCTTCTCTCACAAGACAGGTTCCCCTGTTTCTCTTTTGGCATTGCAAAAAACCCTGATCACTAGTTACCTTGTGTTCTGCTCTATGTGTTTTTACCTTTATGGTCTCTGATTTTCCATTCAGATTGTAAGCTCCTTAGGTCACAAAATATTTTTCTGTCTCTATGAGCTTCACAGTATGCTCTGAAATGTGACTGAGGTTCCTAGGTAGTTTACTGCATCAATATAAATTTTCATAATTAAATGCACGAAATGTATCAGAAATACCACTAGAAAATGAGGGGATAAGTCTGCATTCTGATTCCATTTGAGGAATGGGAAATGCTTCACACAAAATTTTCCTTTTTAATCAAAAATTGCTCACTCTTTTTTTATTTTTTTTTTTTTTAACCTGACCGAAATCCTGGAAGAAAGATCAAATAAATTCACCAGCTTCTTACTTTCTCCACTATATCCTAAATGCCCTGACATGCTTGCTTTTTTAAAGGAAATATGATGAGTCACATGGATGAAAGAATACAGGATAGGGAGGTGGCTGAGAACAGCAGAGAAAGCATCAGATAAAAGACAATACTTTTATTTTATTACACTGAGCTAGTCATTTGGGAGAGGCACTAGATATAGAAATGGAACAGGGAATGATCTGAAGTAATACTGTGTATGTTTCATTCCTCTTCCCAGGGAGTGGGTGCTAAGCATCATTCTCAGCACAGGGATCACACTGTACTGTTCCTAAGCCCTGCCTCCTCCCACCAACTTTTGCCACACACATGTTGGTTTGATCCCTGGCTGGCATAGCTGTGCTGACAGAAACACCTAATCTTCAGATACTTATACCAGCAAACTGTGTGTCTCCTTGTTTCAGAGAAGGGTATGTTTCTATGGCAGAACCATGTCAGGTTAACTGCACCCACACAAGGAATGCCCTACCTATCAGTCAGTTTATAAGTAAAGTGATCCAAGAATAAACTTGGCCTTAGTTACCACACCCTTGGGGAAAGGTGTGAAGAATCAAAATGAATATCCAATTAAGGCAGTGATAAGTATTGAAATTTCTGTCTACGTGCCTGATCTGAAGCTCATTAACATTGAATGCTTTATATCATTCTGGTTGTGCAAAGAGCTCTTTAAGTGGATGCAAGTTATATCACCCACTGCATTTACATTTTCTTTCAAGCCTCTTCCCTGCATGAGAATGGAGGGGGAAAAAAAACATAGTTTTAATGAGAAATCTGCCCTGTTTTTAGTTTGTTGCAACAGAAGATAATTGTAGAATGTGGGGGCATTTGCACATAGAAAAAAAAAAAATCTCATGCCTTCAGCTAGAAAAGCTAAGAAATAAAATTAATTTTACTTGGGAAATTTGTAGTTTTACTAATATAAACTTTCTCATGTGCTTTTTCCTTTGCCTTGTCTAGAAGGAAATATAGCCATTGCTATAAGTGCTTTTTTCATGTAACCTGCAAAGAAATATGCTTTCCAAATACACTTAAACAATTCTCCTACCTCAGAACCTGTAAACAGTTTGATGAAGAAAATTACAGACAATAAACATACATAAGAAAATGAAAATAAATATTTTGTTTCCTTCAGTTTTCTAAAGTATGTATCCCTGAGCAATCTTTCTGTAGTTAGGTGACAAAAAAACAAATACTCAGCAATTACATGCTCCATGGCTTATGAGGTGATAATTATATCTGAATCCGTCAGATGGTTCAAAGAATGATTACAGTTCAACTCATAATTCTTAGATCATAAGGATTCAATTTCAAAGCTGCAGTATTCCATTCATTATCCCATTGTTTATGATCAGTAGATGAACTGTATTTGCATCATTGTAGGAATTCTGATGCTTTAAAGGAAACTGGTTAAAAACTGTGCTGTGAGCCTATTATTTGTTCCCCAAGATGGCAGCACACTGTATCTCAGTTCTTTTCCGATTACATGCAGGACCTGCTGCTTTGGGATAGATTCCAAGACAAGCAGAAGTAGAAATATGAAAAAAAACCTCTAAATACCTACATAATTATAGTGCATACAGTAGTGGGTTTTACCATAAAAGGGGGAAAAAATAACACTGGGTTTGTGCTACTTATGATGTGGTGCTTCCCTCAGGCACTGAGATACTATGATTATCTTCATGACTCTTTGTGTTAGAGGCATTTCCAGAGTCTCGTGCTCTTTATTCCCACAGTGATATCTGGCACAGGGATAAAGCATCCACTAAAGACTCCAAGTTCAAGCAAAAAGCTGGTTGACAAGATAAGAGAGTAAGATTTTGGTGGCAGAATAAACAGGCTCAAAACATTTGTCAAGTATAAACGAATCAGCGCCGAACGTGAAAAAGTCATAGTCCTACGTGATATAACTGTGTCTGCAAAAAACACAGTAAAACATGGTTACCATTGCAGCAAAAAATCTTTTTCCTAGTATAGATAATTCTCTTTGAGGATGCCAGCAAAAGAGCTCCTCCAGGCCTAAGGAATGTTTTCTCTAAGGACATTTTTTGGCATAGTTATTGTACTACACCTTTCCCAACCAACTCTTCCCAAGCATAGAGAAATCCCCAGACAGCTTCTTATAGCCTAGTTATCATGATGACAGGATGTCAGGGATTAGCAGGAAGCAAGCTTACTAAGTATAATCACTAACATAGATTAAATATGTGTAGAAAAGTCCGTGTCCCTGAGCATATACATATACGTTCAGTCTCTCTACCACAGGTTGCTAAGATGGTTGAAATGCCTGTGACACAGCTTCTGAAGTATTACAGTTACAGTAAAACCAGCAATAATTTTGTGTTGTCTTTATAGGGCAGAGCATAAACCAGTGGAGGACTAAACACTAAAACAGAGGAACTGGTACCTTTTCTGCTATTCTTGTGTGTCTTTCTTTGGAGGACACGGGCTTTGACTCTTGCCATTATACCTGATAGGAAAGCTCTTGATGTAAGATCTTATTAAAATTATATTCATCCAGAACTAGAATCTCTGTCTGATGAGACCAACCATCCCAGACATCTTTAGTGAAAAAATAGCTACTGCACTTACTCATACAGTACCAGAAGAAATCTGAATCAAGTGGAAATGATCCTTTGATTTATAAGCCACTCACCCATTTCTTACCTTAATTTGAAGACTAACAGTAATATTAGTCAACTTTTAAGTAAGACTAGCCAGCTTGTTTTTAGTATACTGAATAGTTGCCAAAAACTAGAACTTAACCTGAGCAAAATAATTTTTAGTTTTAATTTTTTTTTTTAGCTTTCTATTTATTGTTTTATGTTTTCCAGTACAAAATGTAAATAACACAACACTCAGAATTTGGAAACAGCAGAAAGACTCTTACTTTCCTGATATTGGGTAAATTTTTCAAAATCACCTTAATGATTACATTTTGAAGTCACTTGACTGCTTTTGGTAGTGTTGCCCACTGATACTAACAATCCACTTAAGTCTTCATTTTCAGAGGGCCTCCCTCAGCTTTTTTCAACTTTGAATGTACATTCTCTCTACTTTCTTTTACATTGCTGGGGAATTATCTAGGTCTGGTCAGGGTTAGTTTTGACAAGAAGTGCCCTCCCATTGACAAGATGAAGTAAGGAACTATTGTTTCCAGTGCTGGTACTGCAGTATTTCCAGGCTAAACTAAAGCAGAAATAGACTGAAAAGCTTGCATTTCAGAACAGCTCGGTTTTGAAAATGCAAACATTTAGGTATTTTGGTGCTCATCTGACTCTAAGTCATTTCCCCCACCCAAGGTTTAGATAGCGAACTTTGACATATGTTATGAAGGAGTAGCTAAATTGGAAACTATTCAAAATATACTGTGTGTAGCCTTCATTTCATGATAGTAATGTTCTGAAATTAAGGCTCCATCAGTGCAGAAACATGAGATCATTTCCCAGATTTTTGTTTTAAACCCTGAATTCAGTATAGAGTGTGCATGGGTGTGACATTAAAGCCACACAAAACATGAAAAACATAAATCTGTGAAAGATTAGTGAGGCTAAACTAGTGACATGAATTTAAGCTAAAATCCAAAGAACAAGAGCAGAAAGAAGTCCTCCTTTGTGATAGCAGACAGTGCAATTACCCACTTCTGGACTAAGAAAAATGGCTGTTGTGCTCTTTTGAAGGAACCACAAAACAAATACAAAGACTAAATTGTGATCTAACTCCATTATGTCCATCGACCTTGCCT
Source organism: Pterocles gutturalis (assembly GCF_000699245.1). Taxonomy (NCBI): domain Eukaryota; kingdom Metazoa; phylum Chordata; class Aves; order Pterocliformes; family Pteroclidae; genus Pterocles; species Pterocles gutturalis. Next base: position 25,081 of record NW_010112883.1, on the reverse strand, counting down.
CCATCAAGCCTGACACACAGCCTCCAAGGACTGCTGAATTTAAAGTAGAAAGCGTTCAGCTGAATCTTTTGCTTTCTTTTACATTTGGATTAACATGGATTAGTAAACTGTTTTATCCATTTGTAGTATTTTTGGGTATGTGTTTCAATGAGGAAAATCCTGCCGGACTCAGAAAAGATCTTTGCCCTGTAGCACAGTGAACCGGAAAGCTGGTAGGCCTTCAAAAGTGTAAACAATTCCCCAAGATACAAAGGCCTGGAGCAATCCTGATCTCCAATATAATGTTCTCTGCTGCTAGAAATCACTTTAGCAGTTTTAATGGTCAATAAGCAGTAAACTCTAAATGGATCCAAACTCCTCTTTATCCACAGCATAAATCTGATCTGATAGCAGAGATCAGGAAGTAAATGGGCCTCAGGGGAAGTCCTCTGCCATGGCATTCATACATCTTGCTAAATTGCACAACAAGGAGCTCAGTCTGAAAGGGTTCGTTAAATACTCACACTTGTAAAAAAAGTCCAAAAAACCAACCCTGCTATGTAGCATTTGCATTCTGCATTAACTCCACAAATCCTGTGAAAATTCAGTTTGAATTCCATCTTTTCTTGCCTGCGGTGCTTGGGATAGACAACAGAGAACAGTGTTTGGAAGATGCATAGCAAAAAGCTTTCAAAAACATCCAAGAGTTATCAGCTGGATTAAGACTTTCATGTTAACCCTTGCTTTACCTGATTTTCAGG
>NW_010112883.1:0-24327 GCF_000699245.1 Pterocles gutturalis | reverse complement strand
GTTCGATCTGCTGGGGGTACCCTTGCAGTTGTTGTGACTGTAAACTCCAGATGTCACAAAAATTATGCTGAAGTCCCAGACTGAGTGTCCACACAGGCTTGCTTAAGTTAGTTTTAACTTGGTTTTTTACTTTTTTAAGTTAGCTTTTCCAAATGTCCCTTAGTAGAAGTTCTGTACTGTAATTTGTAATTATCAAAAATTCTAGTACATGTTCAAACAATAAGAAGTATGCTGTATGCAATAAAAAAAAAAAAAAACATGAAAGTCACAACAGTCAATAAAGCATTCGGCAACACGGCATAGGGCTTAAATAGATCATCTCGATATTTAGTCAATCTTTTCTGTCTTAAAAGAAAGAATGTCACAGCTGTGTCACTGCTCCATATGTAGTTAGTTAGCTGGGCCACATTAAGATTAAAACATTATGCTATCAGAAGCCCTGCCTAAGACCAAAACTTCATAGTTATTTTCACATACAAACACACAGGCACATTCATACACACACAGAGGTGAAGAGAGTTCTGGCTTGGGTAACTTGTAACCCCCTTCCTCATTGCATTCAGTTTTTCCTGTTCATCTCAAAACTGGTCAGAGTTTCATCAGTAAACACTCAAATTCATTTTCATTATCACAGCTGAGATCCAGATCTCTGTTTTGTCCAAATTCACCTCTCACATATCTCTGCTGACCAGGAAGAGTTAGATCTTCAGTTTGTTTTCTCTTAATGTTTTGTAGAATGGAGATGAACAGTTGCAGAAGTTTCAGATTATATTTTTGTAAATGCCATCCCCAGATTAAAAATGAAGTATATTACATTGTGACACTTGTTATTTAGGAACATTCATGCACATTCATTCAGTAAACAGTTCTTCATATTTTTTCATTAAATATGGGCATTCAGTAGAGAGGACTTACCTGTCAGAATATAAAAAATAAAAGAAATTAATCTAAACTCAGAACTAAAAAAAAAATCACAATTTATGTGTCACTGCTGCAGATAATTTGCTGCCTTCTTGGTTTTCATCAAGGAAAGCAAACATATGGGGCGCATTACAAAATTGTATGGGAACATATGGTACTGCACTGAAATGGTAAGATAAGTGACACAGGGAAATCCATAATCCATTGGGTAGGAATATTTTGGGGCCTCCTGGTGCCCAGCAGTCAACTTTTCTTTTCTAGCATAACAGAATGTTTTGAGTTAAATAAATGACCTGCTCTTTTGGCAGCTTTTTTTTAGTGGCTTGATCAAGCTCCTGAGAGGTACATCATCCTGACTGTATAGATCTTCTCTGTACCACCAGGAAGGCAAAGAGAAATAAAAATCAAAAGATTGTGTTCTGAAAGTTTTATAGATAAAGATTATTTATTTCAATATAGAGTTATTTGAGGGATCAAGGAAATCTATTGCTCAGTAGGGGGATTCCATGTTTAAGAAAACTTTCTGAATAAGTTTGATCATATTTATAAGCACAATGTACAAATACAATGGAATTATGTTATTGTCTGTCTACTGCTGTTTCTGTTTGCATGCACCTAAACCTAAACCAAAAGAAGAGGACCAATCCTTATTCATCCTCTGAGGTTTACACTTCAAAGAGACTAGAAGATATGCAAGCTTTCTTTTCTTCCCACCAGGTGGGGAAGCTAGTGTTTGCATCTAGGAAGAAAAGGTCTTAACTATAAAGAATTCTCCTAATTTAGAAACTTATTTTTCAGATGGATGTTAAGGGTATGCATTGATATCAAGGGCTTTCAACTCTTGGAGGACAGCTTTATCAAATCATCTCTATTAAATATCAGCATAATTCCAGTAAGGCAGAGGATCAAAATAAAACCCCTGAATATTCCAGAAAGCAGACATAAAGTTTGGGCATAGGTCCTCGGATCTGCTGCTTCAGTTCACCTCCTCATGCTTACAGAGATAGTCATTGCACTGCACTCTGAGATTTTGTTTTCATACAGATAATCTGCTTACTTGTACTTTTAGGTATTTATTTAGCTATCTTCTAACAATAGAGAAGATATACATTTGACCAACGCTTTGAAGCCTTCTTCAGTATCCCAGACTTTAAAACCATGTTGCTACCTTCTCAAGCTCCCTAGGGCTAAATTAAAACATTTGGTTAGATAGAAACCAAACACAGACTGTATATCTAAACAGGCCTCCACTCCAAGATTGGGAAAGTTATGAGATATATCCTCAACCTAACTAAAACCTGGGGGCAGAAGAGATTCAGGCCTGAGAAATGGGTAGACAAATTCCAAACTTTGAAGCATTTTGCAAATACAGACCTTTGTAATACTCTACAGAACTCATTACACACAAAAAAAAACCCAAATCACACCTTTCTTTTCCCATGTAAAGCCTCAAAATCCGGCTGCTCTACTGTTCTGCTTGCTCTGCTTTCTCTCAAGGGCAGTAAAAAATCCCCACCTCTCAGCATATGTCTCCTTACATTGAGGGACTGGAGCAAAGCAGATGAAAACCAATGGATGCTTGGGTGAGTGGGGAAGAGGGAGGAGGTTGTGGGGTACAAGGAAAAAGGAGCTCAATGTAAGAAGTGAACCGTTACCATAGATAGGACAGCTGCTGTTTATACCTGAAAAGGCTTATGTCCAGCATCTTCCCTTTTTGGAGCTGTTTGTCACAGGGAGAGAGACGGGAACAAAACACGTGGCTAGCAGTGGAGTGGTATCAGGCTGTTGGAGATCAGAGGCATGGAGGTTGTCAAAGGAATGAGAGTGTGGGGGAAAACTCACTGTGAAAGACGCTACCAGCACAGCACTGACCCATCCATGGTTTTGTTTAGTGTGTAACTGACATCTGAAAATACAATATCAAAAAACAATGTCGTTGGGGTTACAAAGTCTGGCATTCACAAACTAGGGAACTCCAAAACGCAAGCTGAAAATGCAGTTTAACGTAGATTCATCCTGGTTAAGGCATGCAACAGTACAGACTTTTCATATAGTTGATGGAGACACAAAGGCACCTCTAGAAGTCAAGCCTCTTCACATAAAATTAACCTTTAGAAGTGTCTCTCATGCTTCACTATATAGAGAGACTAAGCACTGAACTACACAGTGCCAACAAAAAGTGTATAAATTTGGGTATGGTGAATACCAACTCTTTGGGTGTGTAATCTGGCACAGTATTTAACTGTGTGTTTAAATATGAATCATTTTAAAGTATGCTGTTATTCTACTAATATTAGCAACGCTGTAGTGTTACAATGATAATTCATTCTTTAAAACAGATTATTTTGTTCAGAGATCTTGTGTCAGCAGCACAAGGAGAAAGACAAAAAGATACATGAACCTGAAGCAGGAGAGAGACTTCTGTGCCCTGGGTCTGTATGCATGTGGTTTGCCAAGTGGCTTGGCACGAATAAGAAAAAAGCATTGCTGGAACCTTATCCAAGAGCAGATGTAGTTCAGCAGCAGATACCAGCCTAGCTTAAAGCCACCAGATTAGAACTTGGATGGAAATTTAAACATGTACCTTGGTTTGAAATAAGATGTGATTTAGTAGCTTAGTGGAAACAGACACTGACTGCTTTAAAATTCTTTCTGTATCCCCCTTTCTTAAAGTCTCTCATGTCTCAGATACGCTATTATTACAATAACTACACTGCCAGATGAAATAGCAACCTTTTGCCTGAATGATTACTTTTATGACTGTTTGGTTTTATACAGTAGATTATCATGACACAAAGACTATATGGCATTTGAGTGATCTATAAGGATTTTCATGTGAAGGGCATTGTCTGTGTAGTGTATCAAAAGTTTTGATATTTCTTTTAAATTGTTAAGCATATAAAGGCCTCCTGCAAGCGGCAACTTTTATGTTAAAATCAACCCCCCTTCTGTGATTTTTTTTCTAATAAGCAATTCCAAGAAAAAGTGGAGAAAAAAGACATCTTTGTTAGCTGCCTACAAAATTGGTGTTTTGAAACTAAAGCCTTCACAAAAAAATACTCAGAGCTGACAAAGAATTCCCCTTTCCCATATTCAGCATCTGAGTTAGCTGTAAGAAAAAAAAAACTATGACAAAAGATCGCTGAAGGAAATTATTGCTTGTTGCTGAATAGAAGCATTACGGGCCAGGGTGGGGGGCTGTTTTTTGTTTTCCCCATCTCCTCAGAACAGTAATAAACTACACGTCTAGCAAGTTTGGAGAAGTCAGACATTTCCAAATATTAGGTTGGTTCTTTCTGTTCATCCTACAAGAAAACATTGTGAGTCACCACAATTTGGCATTAGCCAAATAAAATTAAGTTTGGGCCTGGTGTGAATCTGCTCATTAGGACTGGTCCATTTCATACCTTGGTCACCTCCAGAATACTTTAGCCATCTATTGTCAAATTGGTTTAAGTCCCCAGGGCAAGGACTGTCCTCTTCTTGTTTGCAGCTATAATGCCAAGATTCACAAGGCCCTGAACTTTAACTCTTGATTGTCTGAACACATATTTAAGCCTCTCTCTGTGGCTCGCAAAGCACTGTATAAGCATGAATGAAGAGCAGTGACATCATTCCCTTTGGTCTGTGGTTCATAGACCCATCTGAAAAGGGCAGCTTAAGGTTAATTATACCAGATAAGGAGAACGAAAACATAAGACAAGCCCTGTTCTGCAGCCAGACTAATGGAGGCTTGGAGAGCATATCATACTCTTTATGTTCACAGGTCCTATAGATATTTCTGTAGACATTTCATGTCAAGCATTAGCTATATGCAGTGTACCATCAGATGGGAATGTTTTCTTGTGTAGATAAAAACTTCTGCTACTGAAAGTTACAGTCATCATCTAAGCTAGTCATCTAGACTCCTCAACAATCAACAGGGAGAGATGGGTGCCAATAGAAAATTATTCACTCTAGACACAGGCCACGACAAGTTGTTCTCTGGAGATTGCCATCCCTCTCCAGTGACTATTAGTTAACTAGTTCAACTTGCTGCCTAACTATTAAATATCTAAAATTAGGTGAGAATAATCCCACACAGTGATGCTGTCTGGACTAGATTAAATTTCTTTAGGACAGGTCTGAGCAACAAAATGCCTCCATTTTGCCATATTTGGCAAATCTAGCACAAACAGACAGACCAAAACCAATCAAAACTTAGCTTGCAGAACTAATGATAGCAATGAAGATATACTGGGACAGATGGTAGCATTAAATGCAAATGATGTGTGGTCCCCTTGGTGCCCAGAGAGCTTATGCTCCAGTTCATGCCACGATCAGATCTCTACCTTGCTGTGCAAACAAACAGTAATCTAGGCATACAAAGCCATTACAGTTTAGCATTTCTATACTGAGGCAACCAAAACCTGTGGAGCATCAGAACAGAATTAGGGTGGTAAAGTTGCAACTGAGTTCAACATTTTGCCCTAAATTTGCTTGTGCTGTCACGCAAGGCAGAGAGCAGTTTATCTTGGGATAGTTACTGTTTCTCAACTCTTAACGTCTGCCCACCTCTGCTTCAATCACATCTCAAGTAGCAGCTTCTGAATTGCAATGAATTTTAGCCTGGAAAACTGAAATCCATGCTGTTTTGTTTTGACAAATTGCACCATGCCCTGTCTTCCCGGGTAGCTGGGATCATGGGATGACAGAATAGACAGTGGCAGGAAAAACTTCCTCAGTGCGAAACGAAGCCAGTTTCTGCTTCTGGATCAGAATTCTGAATGAAGAAAAAAAAAAATACTTACTGTGGAGCCATGCCTGTGTGTAATTGCCATAAATTTTTTGGAATACAGTTTCATAGCAATTCACTGAGTTGGGAAAGGCTAGGTTACACCAAAAGCTGGTTTAATTCAGCCACCAGAAATCCATCGGCTGTGTTTTAGGGAGGATTTCCTGCTTCTTCGGTTCAACATGTGCAAGACCCTGACCTGAACTTTTGTGTTACACTAGCAAGCACTGCTGCTATTCAGGCAGATTTGGTACTTTGGTGATTTCTCCATTTTATGAATAAAAACAAACCAAACCCACAGTAGTTTGCTTCAAGCTAAAAAACTCAATTCATTATTCAAGGAATTTCTGAAAAGCAAATGCCATTTAACTGACTAGATAGAAAGTAGCCTCTTTGTGCAGCAGATGAGGTCGGCTTTGTGGAAGATAGATATATTATTTCTGCAAGTCTGGAGAATTTTATACACTGCAGCAGTTTAAGATTATAAAGCCCCAGCTGTTTGCGCTGCCACCCTGTCAGAGTTTATCATCCTACTGTCAAGTAAGGAGTTAGGAAAAATATGAAGCGGCGTCAACCACTTCAGCCAAAAAAAGAAGCATCATTTAATAGTATCTGGCATAAGCGTGAGGTGGACAGCTGGAGGCAGAAACACTATAATAAACCTTTACAGCAAGGTTACCCAGGCTGATCTGTTAGTTTCCCAAGTGAAGTTTTCAAAATATATTTTTATAAGTGCATTAAGCACAGTGATGGAAACAGAATTCTTTTGAGGTGCCTACCATTAGGTTTTGTACTGATAAACTTGAGCTTTAAGTTTATCCTTGTCAAAAAAACTGAGTAAAGTAGAGGATGCACAAAAAAATCTTCATCCCCTCCCTGGACTATGAATGCTGTACTCAGAAATATTTGCTATTAAAACAGTCTAATAATTTACAGTGAGGGATAATAATTTACAGTGAGGGACAACCTCAGTATCTCACCAAGTCCTACTGGTAATGTTAGAGGGATCTCTGTGACAACATATCACCAAATAAGAAGCCAAATTTAGTCTATTTTATGATGAAGTCTGGTACAGAAGAACTGCATCTTATGGTACTAACCAAAGGGCACAAAATTGTTGAATGAGACACAAATCTTTCAGCAACTCTTCAGACACAAATTGGAGCTACTTATTCTTGAGCAAGCACATAGGTCTTTGGCTCTGAAGTCAAACAGTGATTACAGAGTAAAACTAAAGAACTAAAAGAAATACAGAATTTTTAGAAAGTATGTCAAGTCCACAGAACTGACTGGGGCCAAGGCTCTTAAAAGAATTTTATTTTTTTTAATGCTTAATGGCAATTTAATAAAGCTTTCTTGGCAGTCATGTCACTTCACTACAGTTCCTAAAGATTTTTAAGAAAAGATTCCATTTAGTTTTTCTTTTCTTATTTCTTTTTTTTAAGCCAATTTTGTGTGGATCATGTGGCAACCAGTCTGAGTGAGAAAAGTAAGCTAGAGTTCCATGGACAAGCTCAAACACTCTTTAATTGCAGACCAGCTGTTATTCATGTTTCCACTCAAACCCACTTGCAACCCAGGTCTTCTTATTTCAGCTTTTTGTTCATCTGGAAAATCAGCTGAAGGGTAGGCAGCAAAAGAGGACAAACTGGTAGGACACATCAGATCTGACTGCAAACAGTTCACTAACCCCTGGAAATGAAAACAAAAATATCAAGACAATCTGCACTGAGTGCAAGGCTACGATGATGAACGGAGATACATAAATGTGTAGGCTGACATCAGCTAAGAATCTGGCCCTCTGTTTGCAGTGTTTGTACAAATAAAAGGCTATGAGCAGACTGCCACATTACTATATAATCTTCTGCTAGCTGTGGACTTGTCATGCCTGGGCAAAATCAGCAGCTTCCATTTGCTTCACAGATTTTCACAAGAGCAATTCAGAGAAACAGGCTCTACATTTTCTCCAGGGAAACCTGGGACATGACTCACCTGGACCTACATATGCCAGGGAAGTTGGAGCACCAAGTCACAAGGGAAACTCTGTACCAACCTCCCTACCCAGGGAGAAATGCCTTTAGAAGTTGTGCTTTGAGAAGTAAAATCTTGCAGATGCTCCACTTTAGGTGATGTAATTCTGCCTTGCCCCACATTCAGGGCTATGTTGTTAAAGTAATAACTTATCCTTAATTGTCTTGGATGAACTTGTCAACACCAGCCTTTTTTTGCTTCTTGTGTGCTTTGCAGATGCTCCTCTTCATCGGTAACAGCATGAAAAAATTAGCAACAGGAACATGCATAGACATATGCTCAGAAGCTATCTCTATAGTTCCTTATATTTTCCACTCATCTCAGACTTTTGAACCTTTATTTGTGCAGCCAGCTATGCTGAATTCCTAGAAACAATTTCATCTATATTGCAAATAGCTCTTTAATGCCAAGACATTCTTTTCCTCAGCCAATTATTTTTGTCACAAATGGCAGCATGAGTAGCTTCTGGTGTAATCACACTCCTTTTAATTACTGAATCATCCATACCCTTCCAACTGCATTCTGAACTGTCATCCTCCTTGTTAGAGACAAGAACAATTTCTTGAACACAAGATCACTGATATTTGCTGTTGCCAATTTTTTTTCACAGTAATATATTTCATCTCTCTATGAAAAATACTGCTTGAAAAAGACTTAACCCAGGGAGTAAGAATATAATATCTTTTAGACTAACTTCTGCCTAAGGAAAAAAACTGGTCTAAGATGTAACAGGTTTGATTTCAGCAGAAGGGTGGTTTTAATGAGAGTTCCCCAAACAACTCTAACCAAGGCCTTAAAGAGGTCTTAATTTTTATGATCCTAAACTAACTGGCCAGTGTTGTGGCCAGGCTACTAAATTAAAATTAAAGACAAAAATTCCTCTAAGCACTCCCATAAGCCTTATGATCACAGTCAATAAGGTCGCACAAATGGCATCTGATACTTATAACGTTTCAAGCATTCACTACAGACAGTTGTTAAGTGCCATTTAAACTTATTTTAATTGTGTACCAACACGTGGACTGAACAAACAAAAGAGGATGGGAAATTTAATAGCTGAAAACCAATTAATGAGCAGAACTAATTTTTTACCTTTTTAGTATTGCCAATCCGTTGGATCCCAAGAAATACATTTTTCAAAATCAGATGTTTTAAATATCTAAAATGTCTTACTGTGTTTATCTTTTTTTGAAATCTAAACATGTTTTCATACCTATAGGAAATAGTGAAGTTGGGGGGTAGGGGGAGGCTGTTGCCCTAATTGTTTGACACAATAAACAACATTATCCAGGGGCTATGGGTAGGGGTCCATGACAGTTAACAAATGAGAATTTTCTTTGGTTAACTTTGGTATGGTTTTCCCTCTCAGAGCATTGCTGAAAGGGACACACACAATCCCCTCATTTTTTTGATCAGCACTGTCCCAACACTAGCTGGAGCAGCCAAGACAATGAGTTAGGCACAAATGTTAGTGAGACCGTTTTTTTCATTCTAGGGTGTGCTTGTGACATGGATTCATTAGTCATAGAGTCATTACTTTGGATAAAAGCTACAGTGATTTACAGGACAAGACATTTGCATTTCTTTCATAAAACACTGACTTTGGTATTGAGCTATCTAACTCCATAGCCAGAGACACAGAAATAGAGATGCAAAAAAATGACATTTGGCTGTCTACAGTCTTACCAAATATGTCAGTTATAACTTACTTAATCATAAGAGCCTGGATATATGTTTGGATATGTCTTTCTTTCATCCTTGTTCTTGATATTTTTTTCCGTTTTTATTTTTCATCTTCTTTCAGAGGAAATTAGATTAAAAGAGGGGAAATTGTATTAAACAAAAGGAAATTAAATTAAGCAAAATTGTTACAAGGCTGTGAAAGGTTTGACTGAAACCAGCCTTTGGAAATGAATGTCTTCAGACATCCTCTGGCACAGTGATAGCTCTCAAGTGGCCACCATGATGTTCAGAAAAAGCTATTCTTTCTCTGGTAACCAGAAGTGCTCTTGGATTCTGATCTGCATTTCCTAGCTCTCTGCTTCAAACTCAGTGCAATACTGGAAGTCACCACAATCTGAGTCTTCTTGGTCTTTATGGAGTTGGTTATTCTGACCATGGTCTCACAGGCAGGTGACTGCTCCATTGTACCTGTCAATTTACTTCTTGCTATCATGATACTCAAGTTAAGAAAGAAATAAAACAACAAGGATTTTTAAAAAGCAAGCAGAGATTTTGATGGAGGCCCTGACCTGACGGCAGAGTGTGAGTTGAAAATTGTGGGGCAAAAGCCTGCTTTTCACTCATCTAATTTTTCATAATCTCTCCCTAAGCACCCACTACCAGCCCTTCACTCTATCAGGTGTTCCCAGGAGAAGGAGGGACTAGACCCCTCCTGATGCTAGAAACTCTCTCTGTGCTTGAGGGTGGGAAGAGAAGGACACAGGTGTAGGAATCCAAATGAGTGATGGCAGGGCAGTGTCTCCACAGATGTTGCCAGATGCTGGGGTTAGAGGACAGAGGACACAAGGAAGAGAATGCATGGCGGATGGTCATTAGAGGTCATTCACCTCCCCTCACTTCTCCCCAAGCTTCAATGGCCTATTTTCCCAACCGCTAATGAAACCTAATTTTAGATTCTCTGCAGATGGAAAAGACTAGTTATTTGTTTGCTGTTTGTAATAAGACCTTTGAAAAGGAATTTAAAAAAAAAGAAAAAAAGAAAAAAAAAGGAGCACAGCAGGGTTGGGAAAGCCAACAGGAATTTCAAAGATACCATCTGTCAAAAATCTTAGGAACGAAAAGCATTAATGTCATGAAACCTACTTCCTGCGTAACAAAATTGGTAGAAATTCATAGAATGTCACACATTGAATTAGTTCATTCTCACAATTGGGTTGGAACATTTTTTTTTTCTGAGACACATCCAGTTTAATTTAAACACTTGTGTACAGGAATAGCCTCGTAGCTTCTGTGGTATGTAGACATGGTCACAAAAAAATTGAGGTAGTTTGGAGAAGCACAAAGTGCTTCTCTACCCCAACCTGTAGAAAAGAGAGACGTGATGTTCCCGGGATATTGCATTTGCATCTCACTTAATTCATTATAGTGGGTCGATGGAAGGAAGGAGAGAGGGAGGGATAAAGAGAGAGAGGAAAAAAGGAAAAGGGAGGAAAAAAAGGGAGGGAGGAAGGAAAAGGAAGGAAAGAAAAAAGAGGAAAGAAGGAAAATGAGAAGTTAGGAGACAATAAAGGTGCTATTGAAAATGGACAGCTGTCCTTTTCATCATTTTTTTGTGTACAGAAATCAGTATGTGACAAGGCGTTGCAAGGTTTGAAAAAGCCACTGTGACCATTCAGGCAAGGTGCATTTTGTCATTATCCTTTCTGTTATATGGAGTCCTAACTTGTGCAGCTGAGTATGATGAAATTTGTAAACCTATGACTTTTTAAAAGTTTATTATTTGTACGCTTTACTCTCCATAACACTAATTCAAGAGCTTGTTAATATTTCAGTGGAAAACACTACTATTCTTTCATGAACTAGCTTGAAAACAGATATGTTTGGAGTTTCATAAATCAGATGCTCAAAACCTTCACGTTGCAAATGAGTTTTAAACCGTAAAAATATTGCAGTGCATTTTCTGGTCTGACATCTACCTGCTTCATTTACCTACAAGATGGAATATATGGGGGGAGGTGTTGTTCCATTTTAGTAGTTGAGAGAATTACTATCATCAGATAGTCTAATTCATTAAAAAATCATGTAATAGTATCGTTAGTTTCTCATAACATGACAAATATGGTACCAAGCAGAAGGACTTTCTGAACCTTACCTTTGTGATTTCAATGAAAGGAAGGAAAAAACACAAAACTAAACAAAACAAAACAAAACAAGAAAATAAATCTGTTGAATAATGCAATTTTTCTCCAAATGATTTTTCCACATTTGCTGCCAAAATAAACACATGGTACGTGTTAGTCTGTTGGGTCCACATTAATTCATCAGCTGTAGGAACTGCAGTGAGTCATTTGCCAAAACCTGTTGCACTAAATCCCACTGTTTTTAAATTGTAACTCCAAACATCCTTTTAGGCTTGCAAAGGGTTTTAAGCACAACTTACAGATATAGCATTTCTAAAATTACTCTCCACGCATCCTTAAAGTCTTGGCAAGCACAGTACAACTGGCCTGCCACAAGTTGGTTTTCAATTCCTTTCTACACAATTGCACAAGGTTTAAAATAGTGTCACTGTCATCTGGGACACAGAAGGCAAGGATGTGCTAAACTGGTTTGCTTCACTTCTGATAGGGAGCTGTGCAAGCAGTCCAGGGACCAGTTTCCTGTGTTCTGAGATTTCACTGCTTTCTATGGAAAAAGAGGCCTCATCACAGGCTCCTAACACGCAAGTGGACTTTTTGACATTCTTTAAACATACCTCAGTTTTTTTAAGAGTGGTTGACGGTGTCATCCAACTCATATTTTCTGTACTAGGTAACGTTACGATGGGAGCCCTCAGTGTGTCGCTCTAAAACACTCCGCAGGGAATTCAAGAGGAACTCACAGGCTCTCTGCAGATGCAAAAGTTTTAGTCTTTGCACATACATCTTGGAAGAATGGCTTGTGCCAAATACCTGGGAAAAAACGGTGCTTTTTTTGTCATTGAACCAGAACAGTCATCCATGTCTTCCCACATATCTAGTAAATCTTTAGGAGATATAGTAAACAAAAAAAAATCTTAGCCTGATTGTTAGTAAACTGGACATTAAAGCACTCTCCCTCTGCTCTGTGGCAGGTGAAGACTACACAGAGCATTGGTTTTCTGTCATAACTGAGTAGCTTGATGGGCCAGGATGCGCAAGATGAAGTAAAAGAAAAAAAATAGAAGAGCAGGAAAAGCAGGCACAGGACCCCAAGAGCAGCTGGCGAGGAGCAGAGTTGGGGTGTGAGAGAGGAAAGCCAGGAAAAAAGCAGCAGACTCTGAGGTGTGGAGGTATGGTGGCAAGGAGGAGGGGTGGGAAGGGAGGAAGGTATAACCACACTTCTTCTCTGCCTCCTGCATCCCCCAGTTGGAAGCTGCTACCCGCACACTGGCACCAGTATTACACTCTGGACCCACCTACATGCACACTGACATCAGAACCCCACCACTGCTTTTCCTCACCAGCCATTGCTCGAGGGAGCTGCGAAAAAAAGGGTAAGAGTCCCTGCAAATGAAGATTACTGGCCAGTCCGGGGTTTTTTTGGTAGGAGAAAGGAAGTTGGCACATGTAATCTAATATAATTGCAACAGCACAAGTCGTTACAATTTCCCTCATTAAAACAGTACTTAGAATTTGAAATTCTCAAATGCTCCAAGATTTTTCCAAACAAGCTTTTCCTTCTCTTTCTTTCCTAAAGTAAAAGAACAATTGACTAATGTGTTGCACAGGTATGTGACTTGATCTATAGGCTAACTGTAACTTTCTTCAGAGTGCTTTGAATAATCATTCATGCTTCAAATCCCAGGGTGAAATAAAGGCAACTGGAAAGGAAGTGGTTGAGGGACGCCATTGACCCCATTGTTTTAAGTTATTTGCAGCAAGTGGGATGGATAAGAAGAAAACAAGGAACCTGCAGTGCCCCTAAGGAAGATTATTCTCATTCAGGATATCCAGCCAACACACTACAACATTTCCTAGTCTTAACCTTTCCCCCTGCTCACCCCTTCACTCTGCAAATTCATTTTCAGTTAGGACTATTCTGATAGATATGCATATAAAAAGCACTGAGACACATATTATTACTTTATCAAAGCTATTTTGAATATCTTTAAGATATTATTTTATCTTATAAGTAATGCACTGAAATGATTAACAAGCATTTCTAAACAATTTCTACATGTAATTAATTTACTCAGATTCCTTACAAATAACAGATTATATTAACTCACTATATTTTCCCCTGTAAGCTTTTGGTCTCACACTATTAAAACCATAAGTAAAGGAGCCCTGATCATTTAGAAGACTGATATTAGTATTGCACGGTCTATTACCTGTAGCAGTTTTTTCATAGTCTTTTGAGATAGAGGAAACCTAAATTATTTCACTTATCTTCCAACTCAGGTAAGAAGCCTGCAATAGACCACATTTGTCCTTGATTTGTTTGCCATTATGACTGTGAAATTAGGGCAAGAGAAAGGCATTGAACACCCCTTGTGCGCAATTAAATAAACAATAAGAAATACAGAGTCCTTGTCTCCTTGTATCTCCCAGTTTCAATAGGCATCAATAAGATGTGTGCAGCAACAGACATGTCCTCAGGCACTTCTGCATGATATGCTTCAGATGCTGCCTCTTGCAAGAGTGTGAACAGGTCTTAGCACTTCATCCATTTATATTTGACCAGATGCCTTTTATTCATGTATATATTTGTGATATCAACATTCTTTCTTGAAAAACGACTACAACTTTCTGGAGAGTAAGATCAGACTTTATTCACCTGAGCTGGCACTCTGCAAGCAACTTTGATCCCTGAAAAGCTCAGTGTGTCTTGGGGAAGCTCCCTTCCCTTCACCAAAACAATTGTTTCTCATTGTCCCAGAAGCATCAGAGAGATCCCTTTAACGACATATAAAAATTTGCAGCAAATGAGTGAGAAGAAGGAAAAAAACAATTGGTCATTGGCTCCTCAACAGGGCAGACCATGCTGGAGGAAGAAAGGGCTTTCTCTCTACTTTTTTGTTTTTCTTTTTATTTGTCACTGTTTGGGAAAAAACCTGCCGAATTTCTGCAATCCCACTCATCTATGTATCTTCCACCTGCAGCAGGAGTTTGAGACTCTGTACCTAATGAATAAGGAATTTCTTCCAGATGTTTGTTTTCATTCATGTTGGGTGATCTTCTCAGATTGAATGATTTTCTGATGAACCACAACCAAAAAAAGAAAATATCCTTCAAAAGGATATTTTATCATCTATTTCCTAAAATATCTTTTATCCTGTTTGCAATTCTTGTATTTATTTACAAACTCCTTTTCAGTAAGTGACAGAACCGACTATGAAAACACACATAGAAATAGAAATACAAATACAGATACAAAACAGTGCAATGTTAGGAAATTTTAAAAGCCACACAAAAATGCATATTGGAAAGATGTGCTGAGAATGGAGCAGGACAAAGGCATTACATGGAATTCCCGATAATAAAATGGAGAGACTCCTCAGCGCATCTCCAGTTTTGGATTGCATACAGTCACCAAGGGTAAAATCCTGGCTACATCTCAGCCAGTGGCATGACTCCCATTAACGTCAATGGGGTCATGATTTCATCTGCAATGCACGAAAGAGCCTGCCAGCTCTTCTGTGCTCCTGGGTAGAAGAGAGGGGCTGCACCACATTATACCTACTGCATCTAAGTGACACTCAGCCTTGACATACAAGATCGGTCCAACTTTTGAAACGTTTCTCAGGACACTGCATTTGGTTTTGATTCATGTGGAAATCTGTGCTGTTATACAGAGTTTCCAAAGCCTGGATGTGTCGCCGGCTAACCACAAAAGCAGCGGCTTCCAGCACTCCCTGTGACATTTAGGAGGAGAGTCAGGCCAGCTCTGTGTGGTTTTCAAAATCCCAGTCTTCACATAAAAGTTGTTTTTGAGGAAGGAGAGGAACACTTGAGTGCCGCAAACACAACCAGTTTCTCAAGAAGTTGTTCTGCTCCCTGCACTTGGCCGAGACAGAAAACTGCTAAATTATTATCTCCACCACAGGCATACAAAAACTTCACTGGTTCAGAGAAAATAGCAAACCATGCCTGTGCTTCAGAGATTAAGCCCAACTTTTTGTCCTGTCTCTAAATAGAACATAATTTTATTTCATAGCCCCTTTTTTACACTTATGTTTTCCTCCCGGAACATATGTTTCTCTGTGAATTGAGCAGTCTCCTCCTGTGTAAGGCCAAGTGTGATTACAACTCATGGTTTCTCTTCAGTGTTGCCAAAATTCAACCTATTTCATCTTCATCTTTGGGATGGTAAAATTTTGTTCAGGGACCAGAGGTTCTTCCTGAGATCATAAGGGACCAGTAATGTTCAGTGGTCTCAGAGAAAAGAAACTCTCTGAGGTTGGGGACAAAGCTTAGGGATGAGATCTTAGCCTGGGTAGCCCTGGGGCTCCCCAGTGATGCTTGTATCACGTGGGGCAGTAAGGATACTGATCTGGGCCCAGTGGCAACACACACAGAAGGGGCCTAGGGCTATATTCCACTGAGTAACAAAGGGACAAAGAATTTGATAGTGTTGTGCACAAGTGAGACTTTGATTCAAATGCAGTGGTTAATCTCCTTCCCTTGGGAGGGTGGAGTTGCAGAAACACATTTTAACAACCCCTGACAGATAAATCCTTTACAGATCTAAAGGTTTTCCTCCTCTTTAAACCATTCTTTCTAGTTCCAAATGTCTCAGAATCACACTGCAAACTTGTACACCTACCAGCCAGATATAACTCCACATGGGATCACATGTTCAGCTCCAGCAGAGCCAGCCATTGTAATGCCTTTCAGCTGATGTCAAATGTTTCCTACTTACCAGCTTCTGCAATATCCTTGCAGCTTTCTGTTTGCAAGCAGGCATCCACTTTTTCATATAGCATTTGGAAAATTCTATAGCTCAAGGTATTTGATAGGGCTTGAAAGATCCATAGGAACGCTGTACCTTTATGCCATGACTTCTGCACATGATTACAGCAAAGAATCTGAGAAAAGTAGTTTTGAGAAGTCTGTCCTGTGCTGTTGGCAGAACATAAAAAAACAAAACCATGATTAATCAAGTACAACATTTTATTTTAGATGGTACTGGAGGAAGGAAGAAACATCTGCTCTTTAAGATGTTTGGCCCAGGACTGTCTTGTCAGCTAGTGTTGAGCTGTTAGGGGAAGTATTGCAGCTAGCCACAAGTTCTAACTCAAGACTTCTTACAAATGTATTTTTCCCTTGCACAGGTGAAAATTGAAGGCTGCCTACTCTTGCCCTATGAAAGAGGAGGAGAAGGAACTGACATGGATAGGTAGCTGGAAATACAGTCTGAAAGAGTCAGGTTTATTGCTGCTATATGTAATGGGAAGGACAGAGACAGCAGCTACTGGTTTGGGGGGCTCTTCTGTGTTTTTCTGCTGAGGGGAAGGAGAGATCTCCACATCTGGCATCCCCCTGGAGCCCTCCACCACCTCAAGGGCTAGCACCAGGATGGAGACACAGCTCAACACACATTCAGAGCTGTGATCAACTATTCCTTTCCCTCCTGCCCTAACCGCAGCTGTTAGCCATCCCCAGTTGGTAAATGGCTTGTGAGGAAAGAAGCACAAGGAGGACAGCTAGTGAGCAATGTGAGGGCTGAAGGCTCAGACATGGGTCCAAGAGGCACAGAGGGGACAATCAAGCACCACACCCTGAACCTGCATCCATTGCTCCCAGAAGAGAACTGGGGACAAGGAAAAGAACACAGGACTGCTGGGATCCCTACCAGCGGTGGGGACAACTGACAGGTGCTAGCCAGGAGAAGGTCCTAGGAGGAGCTGGAAGAGAGACTTAGGCTGGTGCCCAGTGGGTGTAACCCTGCCCACAGACGTGGGCATGGTCCCAGAGAGTCCATGAACATGTCTGTGCCCACTGCTCCATGAAGGGTTTTCTGGTTGAGGGGTAAATAGGGGCTGACACACCTGGGCTCTTCACCACCTGTGAGTGATAAGAAGTCTCAAAACAAGGACAGGGCATGGTACAAGAGATTGCTGTGAGCAAGACTAAAGATGCAGGTTTGAGCTGCAGCTTTTGCCAGGTACATGGGATGTATGGCAACCATGACTGTTGCTGTTGCTGGGAAAAAGAGGATACCGCCAATTTAGTAGCAACTGGCGTGTTATGACCTGAAGCCAACTCTGAAAGAGCAGGAAGAAAGTCTGTCTACGTCAGAGAACAGACAAAGCAGGAGGATGATAATAGCTATTTTGGCTTCCTTGGCCTAGGAGACCTTGCCTCCATCTGTGCCCTGAGGAGATTTACTATTTTGCTTCACTCTAGAGTCAAAGTCTATCTATGATTAGCTTTATTTTTCTCACTTAGAAACACAGAAGTAGCCCAAGAAATGCCTCAGGACTCTTCCTCAGGACTACGAAAATGGCATGGATGCTTTGAGAAAAAAATGGTTGAGCAAATTTCTTTAAAAACAAAGATGTAACACACCAAGATCCTTGCTTCAATCAAAAAATGAACGAGTGTGCTCATCAGTTATTATAAACTAGAAAGAGATTGGATTTATTCTATCTAGGTTCAATATCTGTGACTTTTCAAACTCAGCTTATTAGCGTAGCCCACTTGGCCTGCAACTGACTTAGAAGCCTTTCAAGGAAAGGATCAAGGTACAAATGCACAATATCATGCAGCGTGCTAAAGGATTTACCACTATTCTCAGTGCGCCCTTCTCAAAGGCAAGTCTCTTTGTTTAAAGTATATGGAGGCTTACTGGTTGAATTATAGGAACAGGTACTGGTTTGGGTTATCATGCATCTGGCAACAGCACAATTCCATTCATTTCCGAAAATAAATCTGTCTGGAGAAATATACTGATATGAGGTGATGTTGTATATATTGCTTTAATAAGTATAAATGTTAAGAACATTTTCACAGGTGTATGTTGTTAGATACCTGCCTTGGGAAGATGAAAATGAGCAAGATCAGTCATACCTGACTGAACTAAGTTAATATCCAGAATAGTTATGTTTGGAATTATTATTGGTGTAAATTCACCACGTGAGGAGAAAACAGTTCAACCAGATCTAGTCTATAAATCAGATTAAATTTGATTGTAAATCAAATGGCTGTGGTAGGAAAATTTGGGGGAAAAAAAGGAGAAAGCAGATAAGCTTTCCTGTTTGGTGCAGAGAAGCAATGCCGCAAGAATTGTTCATTTAGCGGCATATTTCTGAAATAAATATTTAGTAAAACAAAGCCTCTTTTGCAAAATCTGGAAGCTTGTTGTTGAAATCAGCTATGAATTTTGGTCTTGCTTCTTGACAGAGGCAGAACTATGTTCTTTTCTGCAAGACAAGAATTTTATTGCCTTGAACTGTCAAACCTTTTCTTCCAGAATAATAGATACATTCCTCGTTAATGCTTTGAAAACACATCTTTGGTTATCAGGCAGAGTAATCTCACCAAACAATAACACTTTGCTACTAGAAGGATATAAATTATTGCAGACCAAGTCCAGTGAATGTGTATTTTACATGTACAGTTAAAATATGTGCTATACAAAGAAATATTTCGTTTCTCTCAAATAAGATATTTATTTGAGCCTCTATGTTTTTAAAACTAGGCATGCTATCTCTTTACAGTGGATTAATACATTCTGTGGGCCTGTTCAAAAATAGGACATTGGAGTCTAAAATTTAAATTAGACAAGAAAGTGCTCCATGGGGGTAACCCACAGCCCCCTCTTCCCCAGATAGGTCTGCTGAGGTATGAGAAGCTCCAGCCAGGGCTGTCCCTCAGCAGAGCTCAGCAGAATCTGCACCTGAGTGCTCTGTGTCGCTTGGGACTCACAAGCAAAGATGTTTCACGTCAAAGCTGGACCTAGAGGAAAATGGTCCTTCTCTATTGAGTGTGCTTATCAATCTTAAAAGATCATGCTTAAACTCTCCCTGCCAGGAACTGATTAAATCCTTTAAAAAGAGTGGCAACACTTCTGGAACTGAGGTGTACAGTGCCATGACCAGAAGGGTCTCCTATACCAAGGTTACAAAACTTTAATGGAAAATATTTAGCCTGAAGGTCTGATGTCCTAGACAAGTGCCCTGACCACTGGAGTAAAGGTGGTAGCAACACCAAGTCTCCCCTCTTCATCCGAGTGAAGTCTCCATCTCCATACAGATGAGTAAACTGGAAGAACAGCCCCAGGGACTTGCTGGAGTCCCCACTACTGAAGCTTTTCAAGGTGCAGCTGGACAGGGTGCTAAACTTATCTAGGCTTCCTTTCCCACATAAAGTGGGATCTTTTGAGGTCCAAACTGTCTCACTTCCACCAAGTGCTTGACTCAGGTTTACCAATCATTACCTAAGCACACCAAAGAGTACACCTCTATTAATTAGCCTAAGCAGTTTCCTGCCTGTAATGAATCTTATTGTTAGGGCATATCTAGGGGGTGCAATGCAGTTCTGTCTGAGCTGCAGTCCAACTTCCAAGAAGATCCTTAGTCTTCAATATGTCATTGCTGGTGAGAGACAACCTGCTGTGTCCATGCACAGAAATAAGTGATCATAAGACATACACTTTATTTTTAATAACTTAAGCCTCATACCTTTACCTGCCATTCTTTCAACACATTTTTTTCTATCTCCGTGTCCTCAGCCCCTCATTTGCTGGGCTTTCTCTCTGCTCTGACATCCAGGTTCCTACAGCTAGCTGTGTTCAAATGTATTGTTCAAATTAGGCCATATGAGCCAGATGACTCTGTGGAAAAATCTACACCTACAGCATATAGCCAAACACAATATTTAATTAGAAATTACATCACATGTTTTTAAAAGACCAGAGGGATTTGCCGGGGAGGGGGGTTGCGGGCAGGACTGGGAGGAATTGCTGCTGTTTACTGTTATTCATTCTCTTACTATCCTTTCAGCTTTTACGGGAAAGATCCTAGCCCAGCTTACTTATTAAGACAAGCACCCTAACTAGTCTATAGCTGGGCAGAAGATAGCAGATACTCTTTTGGCATGTTGGCACAGAAGCCTTAGCTTTGACTATACAAGTAAGGCCATTTTAAAGAAGGCATTTTGATTGACCATTTAGCTAAGATGAAGCCTGTCTTTCATATGACTTTTTAATCTGCTCAAAAGATCAGTTAGGTTACAAATGAAGAAGTGTTTATAATTCAAATGCCCAAGGCTGGACCTGATTTAAATGAACTTTGAGCTGAAATGAAAACCATTCAGAGTTCTGATTTCAGCTGATAAAATCAGGCTTTGACTTTTAATTTCCATCTTAGATACTGAGGTGCAAATATGGATTCAGGGTGACTATTATGACTGATCTTAAATAGGTCTCTAGAAAGACAGCTCCCCAGAAAGAAAGCCCCAGAATACTAAGAAGGGAGGAATTCCTCAAGACTTTTAGAATAAAACCTTGTAAACATCAACCAAGTGCAAATTCATTCCATGTCCCGAACTCCTTGAATCTAAGGGCAGACAAAAATGAGCATAACATTTCTGAGGTGAGCTCTCTGTTAAACCCTTCCCAGACTTTTCTGCACTGGAAAACTTCTGCAGTAAGCAGAAGCAAATGGAGAAAAGCAAATGGGATTTGAGAATACAAGTCCTTCAGACATCTTTGGATATCCTAACTGTGATGAAAACAATTTTCACAACAAATAGGTTCTAGAAAATAAATACAATATATGTTTGCATGTGTAAAATGTAATGAAGTGAACCAATGGCAATTGCATTACTTCCCTTTTCTCACTTAGATTTTATTCTGGTTAAAAGAAACACAGATTAGGTGTGCTATGATATATAGCCTTCAACTAAGGTTGAAGGGGGTGATTCTCCCCCTCTACTCTGCTCTTGTGAGACCCCACTTGGAGTACTGTGTTCAAATGTGGGGCCCCCAACATAAAAAAGACCTGGACCTGTTGGAGAGAGTCCAGAGGAGAGCCATGAAATTGGTCAGAGGGCTGGAGCACCTTCCCTATGAGGACAGGCTGAAAGAGTTGGGGTTGTTCAGCCTGGAGAAGAGAAGGCTCCGAGGAGACTTAACAGCAGCCTTCCAGTACCTGAAGGGGTCCTACAGGAGAGATGGGGAGGCACTCTTTATCAGGGAGTGTAGTGAGAGGACAAGGGGTAACGGTTTTCAGTTGAAAGAGGGCAGATTTAGAGTAGACATTAGGAAGAAATTTTTCACTGTGAGGGTGGTGAGACACTGGAACAGGTTGCCCAGAGCTGTGGATGCCCCATCCCTGGAGGTGTTCAAGGCCAGGCTGGATGAGGCTTTGAGCAACCTGGTCTAGTGGAGGGTGTCCCTGCCCATGGCAGGGGGGTTGGAACTTGATGATCTTTAAGGTCCTTTCCAACCCTAACCATTCTATGATTCTATGAACTAAATAAAATACATTGAAGTAAAATATAACGGGGTTTCTGCATGTGTATGATGGGCTTCTAAGTAAAAGGATTAACAAACAGATCATTAAATTATATGAAGGAAAAGGAACACAAAGTGGCATTTTATAAAGGTGCAAGTGTCAACTTCCAACACCAGTACCTATTTAGAAATTTTTAAACAGAGGACCCT
Source organism: Pterocles gutturalis (assembly GCF_000699245.1). Taxonomy (NCBI): domain Eukaryota; kingdom Metazoa; phylum Chordata; class Aves; order Pterocliformes; family Pteroclidae; genus Pterocles; species Pterocles gutturalis. Next base: position 2,288 of record NW_010112883.1, on the reverse strand, counting down.
CCAGAGCAGGCAGCAGTTAGAGAACTTTAACCTCTTATGTATGACCGTAGTAATTATCATCTATATCATCAGTTTATACAAAATGAATTGCAATATCCAGGAATGGTAATTCAGATCTTCTGATCTTCCTGCTCTCTGTTTTGTTTGACTACCCAGAAAACGTGAATATTTTGAACTTGCAGTAAGTGAAACCAGATGATTATTTATTAACAACATACAGCTAGGAAGCACTTTGATGGCAGAAAGCAAACCTTTTTCAACATACACATGGCCAGATTCTTTTCATATTAATTGAAATTGACTGGTCTTCTCTAAGACTCCTCTACAATACAGCAGTAAAACACATTTTTCATTTAACAACTCAAGATGCCAACATGTCTCTAAGCACACTTCAACAAATTCACAACACACCGGGCAGTTCTCATCTAAGTCACGCAAGTCCAACTCAGCCCTAAAGTGACAACCTTTTGATGCTGGGGCATGTGAAGAGCAAAGCTGGAGCAGGAACCTATTCCTCCACATGTCTGCATCACAGGGGACACTCAGAAACCCCAAATGCTTTCCGCTGCTGGGTTCTGTGAGGTGTCACACAACTGTCATCTTCCCAAGGACTGAAGGCAGGTTGGGCACATACTTGCCACTTGTGATAAGGCCATAGTTTCCATATTCCACTGATAAATGTACTGTGTGAATAGTTACTGCATTGTGAAAGATGATAAAATACATGCAAATAGATCCCTTTTTTATATCAGGATGAAGTCTACCACCAGCTTGCTGACAGTGGTCTAGTTTCTGCCCAGAATGAGAACTGGCTTGTCCTCAATATGAAGGAAGATGGATTCATTCATTTTTTCACTGGAGTCTATTGCTATGTTGGCACTAGTGAATCAAATGTTCCTTAGACCTTTCTCTGGCATCCAGGCCAACAGCACAGGAGAGCTTCCACCCATACTAACAAACCCTCCTACCCCAAAAGCAGAGCCAGTTTCAGTAAACAGAAATCCTCCTCCCTACTGTTCAACTTACTAGTATAAACACAGCCTATGGGAAATGAATTTAATCCTTTCATTGAACGTGCATTATAAGGAATTTTACTACCACCCTAGATGTCAGTCAGGACAGAATTAGCCAAACAGAACTTATTCAGTTTCAGCTATGAACATAGTTGCCTTTTTGTGAGATAGCTGATCTTCAGCTGCTTTGAAGACCTGAAGGCTGGTAAGCGAATACTCAGGGCAAGTACAAAGAAGAAGAAAACTTTTCTTCAGCTTGTGAACAGGTATTAAGTTCAGGTAGAGAGAGAAATGTCCTTTTCGATTCAGTAACTGCTCTCCAACTTCATTATTGTTGACTTATTTGTGCTTGGACCTCAAAGGTTTGTTTGCTTCGTGCTGGGCTTAGAGAAATGTCTTTGCTTCATCTGTACAACACAAAAGGCATCCCATGCACAAATGGTTTACAGTCACCATGTTTTTCAACACACATGTGCTTACACCAAGCCCCAATCTCAGTTCTTCAGTCTTCCTGACCCACAGACCTTTGTGCCCTTGCCAAGATATTGGACATCCCTAGGAGAACACAGATCCTATTCAACTAAATAAAAAAAACAACCTCAACACATAGAAATCAACTACAAATGTTCAGGATAGCAAAACAAGCCAAAATGTGCTTTTCTAATTTATTTTCTGTATTTAAAAAATGCACTGAACATTTGCAGTCGATTTGTAATATTATGACTTCCTTTACTGTATAGTTTTAATTTGTTTGTCTTATAGCTAACCATTGTTGCCCATTGTTGTCTCTTGCTGCTTATTCTTTTATCCAGATTCAGAGCAGACCTTGAAGACTGCCTCACTGTTTTAAGATAGAGTTTATTATGATAGCTGCTATGGATATGCTCTGATAGATGTTGATCTGCTTTAAGGAGAGTTCAAGATTTGGCAAAATAAATGAGATAATTCCTGTCTTTGTTTAAAGAGATCTAACCCTCAGAGCACATTCCTGTTACAAGTACACACATTTACACATTTTTATGCTCGACCTCAGTGTAATTGTGTGGAGGAGTGCAGCCTTTCAGTAAGATAATGAATGTAACACATGTAGTACAATGTTTTTTCTGGCATGAGCTTAGGACGACGGCACTCATTAAGAGTGAAGCCATGTTATTAAAGGACACACTCCCAGATTAAGTAGAAGAAACCAAAATAAGCAATCTAACTCATAACTATAGAGATACTGAAGTCAATTTAAAGGTTAGCAATTATATATATAATTATTTGTATATAAAT
>NW_010112882.1:0-1993 GCF_000699245.1 Pterocles gutturalis | reverse complement strand
CGAGCCAAGGGCTAACCCACCACACCCTGCAGCACATTACCTCCTCCCCTGCACCTGTCCACAGTGTTCCGGAGGACCGCTGGGCCATAGAGTGCGAGTTCCGGAGGTTTTGGATGTGTGTGACCTTGTTCTTTTTCAGGACTTTACCAACACCAATAGAACAAAAAAACCTCTCCCTGCTCCCACCCACAACCCTAATTACCAGCTAATTATCGCAACTAATTATGCAAATTAGGACAACAAATTTTTTCAATAACCACAATAAAACCAAAAACACACTAAAAAAAATGACAAGATCTACAGCACACAGAAAGAAAAGCACAGAAACAATAAACAAAAAAACAACACAAACACAAAAAACAGAAACAAAAAACCCCAAGAAATTATCCAAAAACCAAAAACATAAGGAAAACTCTGCAATCACAACCCTCAACTCTATCCTAAAACCACACCTACTACACAGAAATTGCTGCAACAAACACCCCTCAAAAACTCTACCACCAAAAACAAAGCGACTACTACCGGAAGCACTCCCAGAACACTGAAAATGCCCCAGTATGACCAGAAAATGCACCACCATGACCAGAACTCCTCTGAGAGCACCATAATTGCATACGTACGGGCAGCGTCATGACAGTAAATCCTCCGAGGGGACGGGAGGACCGGAAGTCCGTGTATACAAGCAGCGCCATGACGGCAACTCCTCCTAGGGGACCAGAAATGCCTCGTTACGGCACCACCAGGACTGGAAGTCCTCCAAAATGCTGAGGGTCACGGTCAGGTCACGGTCAGGGTCAAGACTCATGGTCAGGGGTCATGTGAAGGAGGGGGTGAAGGAGGGGGTGAAAGAGGGGGTGAAAGAAGAGTAAGAAGGTCAAAGGACTCATGAAGGAGGGGTAAGAAGGTCAAAGGAGGGGTATGGAGAGGCAAGGAGGGTCAAGGAGGGGAAAAATTCAAAAGAGGGGTACAGAGAGGCAAGGAGGGGCAAGGAGGGGAAAAGAAGTCAAAAGAGGGGTAAGGAGGGGTAAGAAGGTAAAAGGTGGGGTACAAAGGCGAAGGAGGGGCAAGGAGGGGCACGGAAGACAAAGGAGGGGCATGGAGGGGCACGGAGGCCAAAGGAGGGGCATGGAGGCCAAAGGAGTTCAAAGGAGGGGTAAGAAGGCGTAAGGAGGTCAAAGGAGAGGCAAGGAAGGGCAAGGAAATCAAAGGATGCTTAGGGAGGGGTACAAAGATCAAAGGAGGGGTAAGAAGGGGCAAGAGATCAAAAGAGGGGTAAGGAGGGGCACGGAGGGGCACAGAGGCATAAGAAGTGCAAAGGGGACGTAAGAAGGCGTAAGGAAATCAAAGGATGGGTAGGGAGGGCCAAGGAGTCAAAGGAGGGGCAAAGAGGGGCAAGGAGGTCAAAGAAGGTCAAAGAAGGTCCACCGCCTCCTCACATGCACCGTGGGCTTTCGCTCACCTGCTCCGGCTTTGGATTTTGAATGGTCACTGTGGCCTTCGTCACTTCTGGCACCTCAGAGACCAAGAAACTGTTACTGTTGTGCTTGAGAGAAATCACTGGCCCCGTGCTCCTCCTCGCTACCGCCCCACCTCACCACCACTGCTCATCCAGTTCCAAAGGCAGCCTGCACAGCACCTGCAAAACCAAAGGTCACTGCTTAAAAGAGCTGCCATAGAACCCTCTGCGATTAGTTACAACACGCTCAACGATCACCTCACCTTCTCAAACTGCTCGTCAGCCTGCGGCTTCAGCCCTCCACAGCCATGTGTGGCACCTGAAAAAAAAAAAACCAACAAAACGAAAGACATGTGCTAAGACACCAACTGAAACCGCAGCCTGCCTGCAGTAATTCCCATCTCCCCCTCCTCTACCTTTGCTGCTCACCCGCCTTGCCTCCACTGGTTACACGCTGCCACATTGAGTCTCGTGTACCACCTGTAAAACACAAACAGCAAGAGATGAATATACGTTCACCAACAATACAACAGATGA
>NW_010112881.1:72908-115061 GCF_000699245.1 Pterocles gutturalis | reverse complement strand
CTGTCAGCATCTCAGGAGTCCTCAGGTAGTGGGCGCAAGCACACCTTCTCCTTGCTTATTCATCTCTTATAGACAGAGGCAATGCCTTGCTCAGCACGTATTTGCTACTTTGTTGTAGGAGCAAGACTGAGTCCATTGTTAGGCTCATCAGGGCTTCGATGTCCATCCTTGATGGCCCTCCTGAGTCCATGGTTAGACTCAGCAGGGGTTTGCTGTCCATCCTTGATGGCCTTACTCAGCAGGGGTTTTGCCAGTCCATGGAGTAAAGACCTTCGGCGCATTCCCCGCCATCTCCTTATCTACAACTGGACATGGACATCACAAGGCCTCGAGGCTTCGCCTTATCAGAGCCTCGACGATTGAGTCCATTTTTAGTAAGGCCTTTGGTGCATTCCTGGCCATCTTCTTATCTACACTGGAATGTTTTGAGACACCACGAGTCATTGGAGACAGTCAATTTGCAGTCTCTGCAAAACTGCAGGAATAGTTCCCCACAAATGGATAATTGTGAAGTGGGATCAGGAAGGGATAAACAGTAAATTTGTGGAGCAAATAATGCATCACATTAACTGCAGAGCCAAAGCTTTTTTTTGTCTTGGCATTGCTTTCCCTCATGCAGTTGATTTGTTGGTTTCTTTGGTCACTTGCTAAACCCTAATTAGGGAGACCCTAGGGGAAGGAGTCCCTATCCATATCTAACTGCCTGACAGTCACTCTTTTTCTTCTGAGTTGAGCCTTTCCAAAAAGCTGGCTCCTAGATCAATTACAAAACAAACACAACTTGGTTTTTGGAAGGGATCTTTTTTCTCCATCACAAGCTATTTAACTTTCCAATCATGTGGCAGCCTCACATAGTCTTCAGGAGGGAAGGAAGAATGCCGTATAGCAGAACGGCTCATGAGTTCTCCTAGGAAAACCTGCACCTGCTTTCTGCCACACTCATCTCTGAATCCAGCCACGAGCTGATGCCACACAGCTGCTATGAGGCATTATGTCAGGGCTTCATTTGCCAGCATTTCCGCCACTCTGGATTGCAATGGTGTCTCATAACAGCTCCCAGAGCAGCTTCATCAAGCTGCTAATGTCAACCAAGTAAATAATGCATGCTTCAACTTTGGGCTAAATATACATTTGTCTGATAGACCATAACAGCCACCAAGTATGTTGTGCTAAGCAATGCTTAGCTGTATATTTACCAGATGAATGGAGTGCTTACAGCTTTGACACATAAATCAGTATTTAGGTAAATTTTTAAATAGTCATTAGAAGTAAAAGAGCAGTGCTGTCCATATACAGCACTTACATGGAATGAACTTTCTTCGCTCTTGTGTTGCTTTTCCTCTGGAGCCCCTGGAGATCTGATCAGCAGAGGTACTTAAACACAACAGAGTAAGCTGAAGTTGGTGTCTGAGTCTTGCTCATTTTAAGCATGATTTCTACAGAACATAGAAAGTTCTCACAGGATCCAACCTGTTCCCTCAGTATCATTTCAGAGCAGTTGACATTATCCGAGGCACTTAAATTATGTCTTGTTTGTTGTACGAGAAGAAAGAGAAACACTGTGATAGTGATCTAATTCCTCTGAGGTCAGCATCTATTAAGGACAATAGGACTGCCTGAGGATGCTTCTGCAGGACCAAAATATACAGAAACAAACTATAAATGGTTTATGCACTTGAACAGGAATCACAATTTAGTAGGCGTTTCCCTTGTGGGCTCTGAGGTACATCAGCTCTGTAATGTATTTTTTCCCTCCTCTGGCTGGACACAGCAGCTGGAAGAGGCAGCTGGTTTTATCACTCAGGTCACCGATACAGAGTAGGAGGTACCAGTAAAAATCTATGAGGGACCTTGTGCTGAGGCAGGCTACTACTAAGGTCTGCCATCCGTTATCTAACACAGAGGAAAGGAGAAATTTCTAACTAGAGACAGAGGAATGGTTGTACAACCCACTACAACAGTCTTATTTTCAAATGCATTTACCCCAAAGTCTGTTCTTTCCATTTCTGCCACCCAAGATCCAATATTACTGCAATCCAGAAACCAGGTCTGTTTGAACTTGACTCTCAGCTGCCAACACAAAACATTTCTTATGCTGTCTCCAGAGTCCTGACTCTTGTTTTGCATGTCAAAACATCAGCTGTCTGTTCCAGACCCTAATTGTGTTCATCGTGACCTTTGTAAACTAATCTGCTACAGACATTTCAGTAATTAATGCTTTATGCAATGATTAGTATAAGCTGAATAAATAAATAAACTAAACAAAAATAAGAAATTGTAATAAACAGCATGTCTGGCAGCAAAATATTGGTTTAAGAATTTTGATGATGATCATGATTTATTAATGCACTTGTCAGCATCTGTTGCTAAGAACATCATGTATGCCTCAGTAGGATTTACCTTCATTTGTTGAATGTAAGTCAGATAGACAACAATTGTGTAATGAAAGGTATTACAGTTTCTGAATCCTATCTTTTTAAAGTCTCAGGGAGAGTTGCTTCATGCCCTCTCTGAATCTGCCCTTTCTGTATAACTTTGTTATTAACAATGAAAAACATATCCAAATCAATTTCTCAGTCTGTGAACCATGTTTTGTCAGCTCCCATGATCAGGCAAATCCACCCCACCAAAACTGATTTGAATATTGCAATGCCTGATGGTGAATTGAAGAGCAACATGCTATTTTTATATAATTCTCTCTAGAAGGAATAATAAGCAGGGGTGATAGATCTCAGCAGTGGATAAACTTTAGTTTTCTTGCTCAGATACCTTCACATATATCACCATTTCTGGAGAAACTCTGTTGATGTTGAAAGTGGATTAAAATGAAGAATGGGCACACATTGTATTTATACTATATATATCATGGTGCTCATTTAAGTGGGTTACTTTACAGTCATGACTGACATTTGCATGTTTATTTGCATTTTCTTTATACTTTCAGCTGTCCTTATCATATATCTGAATTTTCTCTCCAGGCATTTACTAGGGATTGCTAAAAAAAACACAAACCCAAAAGAATCACTGTGATTTTTACACTTGGGTAAAAAGGATCAGATGAATTCTGTGGAATTTAAAATTTTTTTTTTATTGCAGCTTTCATTGCAAAAGATCCTTAACTGCTTTAAGACAGGGCTGCCTGAAAATCAAATTCTTACAGCCACTTTTGAACTGAAGCTTCTTATAACTTCTGCAGTATCCTCACTGTCCATGAAATGCTGCTCTTCTGGATGTGAAAAAGTGCAGTGGTGGAAGTTCTGGAATCTCTGGATTCCCGTTCCCCACTCAAAATCGAAAATTCATGGTTTAATCACTAAACTTCAAGGCATTAGGCAGAGTATCTTGTCCTTTCCTGGGTTTAGGTCCTGAAGATCTTGAGTGGGATATAGTCCGCATCCCATTCATCCTGCTACTCAGCATTTCCCACCAGCTGTAGAGGGTGTTTCCCTATCTATCATGCTGGGTCTTGGCAATCCTGTTTGGGTTAAACTGGCAGTCTCCAGTTTCTTGCTACTTAAAAAAGGAGACTTTACCTTGTCCCTCTTGAGCCGGGTGCAGGCAGAGAATCCATAGCACAGTAGTGAACACCACAGTGAGTCTGAGGAAAGGTGGGATCCACAGGGAACAAACATTCCTCAGACATTTCTGGGTTGCCCTTAGGCACAGTGCCTGTAGGCTGATGACTGCAGGAGCCCTAAGGTAAGAGCAAGTGGAAGGAGACCTAAGAAAACTGACTTTCAGATGCTGAATTATCTTAAAAGCCCTGATAATTTCACCCTAGTGCTTTCAGACCAGGATAAAATTTTGCTATCTTTCCAGACACATCAGCAGTGAGAACCTTAGACTGGAAAATTATGGAGAAGTGATCCACTGATCTGTTAATCAGAATCTCTACAGCAAATCTAATGAACAGCAGAAAAGATTTTCCAATGCAGTAGAAACCTGTTAAACAGATTGCACTGGTGTACAGAAATGTCATTTTCTTAACAGCCCTATAACGCAGATAAATAGTGACTTAAGGACAGCAGTGGCCTTTGTTGAACCTCATACGTTCTTTTGATCTCTGCTTGTGAACCGTGCTCCCTAGAGGTTTGTTCCAGATATTCACACAGTGCTTCTCTTTAGCTAAACAACAACAAAAATTGGTGTTTCCCTGGGTACATTGCTCCTCTTGTCAGGTTTATTTCTCTATACCTTTTAATAGGTCTCTCTTTTCAAAGGTGAAAGATGAATTTATTCAATGAAATACCACTTGGTGTGATATCAGTGATGAAATCTATTCATTTAACAGATTTAGTCTTTTAACCTGTTCAGTTCTGTTTTGTCCTTGACCTTTTAATCTCCTGGGTGTTCAGACTCCTAGCAAGTTTATACCTTCAACTATTATTTGTTTCTTAAGGAGATATCTGAATTATCAAAAGTATGACGCATTGTTTATTTATTCATTGGTTGTTTTCATCCTATGGAAGGCAAGTCTGTTCCGTTGACAAAGATCTGTTCTTTTAACTATTGGAAACTTAGTTGCTATGTAGTAAGGAGCAGCAGAAACATTCTTATTCAGAAAAAAAAAAAAACCACACCTGCACAGATGGCACTGAAGCATAACACAAAGAATAGCAAGCACACTATCATTGCTATACTACTTCTCTGTTGCTCCTCTTGTTCAGGAGAGCCAGCATGTGACAAAGATACGGGAAGATACAACTAGTACTCCAACAAGGGTAACACCTTTGCAGTTATCTCAGGGAAGAGCCACAAAGCATACGAAGCAGAGCGGGAGCCTCACAGTTTCAGTTTCATCAGGAAAAATACAACAGCTACTGAAAAGCAAAATGAAACAAGCAAAAAGCATTGTCTGGCTTCATCACTGTTTTGTAAATAAAATTCTTGGCACAGAGAGGAAGTTGCAAAGAGAAAGTAGAAAAGCCTGTTCAGGTCACCGAAAAAAACTTCAGAAAGCTTAGAAAGATTAGTGGATGGAAGCAGAAAAATAATTTTTTGCATGGCATTTCTACTTGCATTGTGTTGCAACAGTTCCTAAACAAAGGGCAAGAGAGTGTTTATTGCCATATCAGATTTACAAGGTAAAATTTAATGTAGTACTTGTTGGCTTTAAATACTGGAGGTATCAATAAAATATCCAATTATACTTCAATTCTAAATGGTTATAAAAAGGCAATCCAAATTTACAGTCATTTAGCCTTTCTTCCCTGCTCCCCTCTTTTTTTTCTCAGTAAAGCTCATTATACAAAGTGTTCGGGAGGAGCTTTTTCTGCTTGAAGTCTGCTGATTCATTGAGGTTTACATCACCACTGAAATGTTCTTCCCTTAGAAATCAATGGCTGAGGACTGGATGGGGACCCAACTTCTTAATTATTGCTTGAAGTAATGTAATTGTGGATTTTAATGGCTCATACCTTTCTGACAAATCATCTGAGTTTATCGAAAGTTTTGAAAGCAATGAAATTAATTTCTTGGACAGTTAGCAAAAACAGAAAGCATTGATGTTTAATGGAGTGTAGACACAGTATCACCTAATACCTTTGTATTTTTGTGAGATGTTTTACACATTGAAGATTCTGGTCAAGAGCGTGGTAAAGAAGACCATGAGAAGAGAGGCTTACTGCTCCTTCTGTTCAGTGATATTTTTATTTCTAGTGCCTCAGTGAGCATAACAGCTCTGATTGCATGATAAATTCAGCATTGCCAGTCCCAGCTATATTGAGAGGGAGTTTGGGAAGATTTCTGAAGGTTAGGATATGTTGGCTGACAACATAGGATATCAGAGTCACAGCACCCTATTCCAGCATTTAGCATGGTCTTCTCCAATAGTCTGCAATAAGGCTTTTGTCTCAAGCCTGTAGCAAAAAAGTCCATTGAGGAAGTCTGCCTAGCCAACAGGGAGTCATGGTAAATAATCTAACAGTCTTTTCAGGCTCCAGATTTCCATTAGCCTCTGGTTTAAGAAATCATCACCCACATAAAGATTAAGCAAGGCCTTTTTAAATGCAATAAACACCTTTCCCAGAAGCTTTGATTGAAAGCATCTGTAAATGTCATGTCTTCAATATTGATAGTCACTGCTGATGTTGGTTAGGCTAATTCTCAGTGACACTATCCAAACTCATTCTATTTGCTGTGCAGGTTACTCTACCATCCTTCAAGGAAGTGCCTGTGCCTATTAACATCCTTTTCATTAGTGATTTTATGATTCAAGTGAAATACAGAGCAACAGGACAAAACAGAACTCAGAAAGGAAGAGATTTATCTCATTTACCAAGGTGTTACTAGCATATGTTGCAGCTTTGTTCTGTCTGACTGGTAGCTGCAGTTGTCAAAAAACCTAGCTTGAGCCTGTTCTCAAGAATCAGCCCAAATCAGGAGGAACTGAATTGTCTAGAATTATTCCCTTGTTACTATGGAGAAAAACAGGAAATACAATGGAAAACAGAAAATACATGTTACTGGAAATATTTTTTCTGATTTTTTCCTTAAAAGACTGTCAGGAAAAAAGAGAAAACAGCAACAACAACAATGAATTATTTGCAAAAGACACAGAACAACCCTATGTAAGCAATGGAGAATGGCAGGCAGAAAAAAAGACTTCCCAAGGAAACCCTTAGGCAAGGACATCCATAGGCATTTAATGAGAAAAGTAGGATTCAACCAAAACTCTAAGCAAAATAAAATTCAGCGTTAAAAAGACCTTTCTAAGCTGCCAGGATAGCTTCCTTAAGTGACTTAATTCTTCAGTATTGACCCTCAAGAACTAAGAAGACTTCAGCTGAAGTGGCATCACACCCGTCCAGCCCTGACATCCCAAAATGAAGAAGGGAGCGAGAACGTCCAATGTTGAATACTACAGTGGTCTTCGCTGCCATCATTGGGGTAATATCACTCGACAATGGCCAGCATCGTTTTGGACAAAATGTTGTGTACAGGGAGAAATTGTCCATGAAATTTGACAGTGCAAGTCTGATTTGACAGTGAAAACACAGGGAAGTTGTGTGACTTTTTTAACATAAGTGTGCTCAAAGATGAAGTAGGATAGGTACTTCAACCCCTTCAGTCTTCTGCTTCACTTTAGCACCAAAGTCACAGCAAAGCAACATCTGCCAACCCCAGCAGCCAAAGGAGCTTGTGACAGTTTATCTGCCCCATATTCTGGATGTGTCAACTGCTTCTCACATCAGGTAGAATCACCTGACACACGGTCCTTACTGTCAGTGGCTTTCTAGTGCCAGATCAATAGCACAGCACCACTTTGGAGTGACAGCTCAATTGGAGAAGAATTCTGCCATCCACATTTCAGAAGCAAAGACAAATCCTGCAGTAGAGAGCCACAGAAATGACCCTTGAAAGAATTAAATGGTGTTTGTCAAAGATAGCTCATATTTTTGCAGGGATTAACTCCTAGCAGCTGGCTTATACGACATGCCAGGAAACACTGACAGCTTAGAAACTATTACAATTTTAGTTCTCTTTTTGCTCCTCAAAAAAACCCCTCATTTTTGAACCCTAGGGTGCACTGGAGAAACCCCATCATATAACTAAATGCAAAGTGATCTCTTTTCTGTTTCAGTTGGATAAGAGTCTAACTTCTGGTGTGATATTACTTTAGGATGCATGACTGCATCATTCCAGAGCTAAGCATTTCTGTTGTAAATGCAGTAATTCTCTCACAACAGGTAATTACACAAATATACAGATATAATAAAATCTGCTCATGGCTGCATGCCAATTTTATAAACCAATAAGTAGTGATGGTGTCTTTGAGAAATCTGCAAAACCCATGCTAGGAAAGTCTGTACCTCCATAAGTGAAGATTAGGAGTTGAGTGAGGCTTCCAGACCTTTAGATTCAGCAACGTCACCATGTTTCAGTCTTACAGCCTTAGAAGTCTCAAGGTCCAAGCTTACATCTGTTCCAAACAGATCCAGTTATATTTGAGCTAAAAGACAGAAAGAACAGTCACCGCTGTCCAGTTGTTAGCCTTGAGCATTGACAATTTAGTTTTCATTGGATAATTAGATTTCTCAGGTCATTTACAGACTATCCTGTAAGTTTGAATGGAAGCCCACATCCTTTTGTAAAGGGGACTTAAATTCACCTGCAAATCCTGTTCACACCTGACCAGTGGCAGCAAGGAAACAGGTTGAAATTTCAGAGGTCTCTGATGGAACACCACACTGTGCTCTCACTCACAAAAAAGTAGGACTTTCTTCTCCAAAAGCAGCCATGGAAAGCACAAGTCTGACCTTTCAGATTCAGTGATTTCCTCTCCGAATTTAGACATGGGACTCTGAAGAATATATGATATTGATGTTTAAATAAATCCCAGGCACTACAATTTAACTCTTTCCTGCAGAATCATTTTCTCTTCAACCACCTTTCTGTTCTGTTTTTTTTCCCTTGGCTGGCAAAGGGCAAAACTTTTCTCAGGACAGAAGATGGAGAGCAAAGGTAAAACTGATGAGAAGGCAACCTTCACAGTCCCTGAAAGGCTACGTTATCACTGTGTTTCTTCCTAACAAAAGTCAGCCCAGTCTTATTTACTTTATTTTTACTGAAAAACAAGACCTAAATTGCAAATCATGTTTATAAGGTATAAATCAGATTTGGTACGTTTCCACCACCTGAAAACTGACCCTAAATTCCTTGCTATTTCAGGCTGCTCCTTCTGACCTACAACTCCAGAGACATCTCTGCACGGGGAAACTGTATATAGCACTGAAAAATGAAGGGTTTTACCCTGGTAATGCAGGAAATACTCCTGATAACAGTAAGCACTTTGGAGAGGACCCTAGGGAATCTTAGGGCCTGTAAAATCTTCTATCTAGGGAAAGGAAACTAATGAAAAAAGGGAAAAGCAGTCACCCTTGTGAATAAACCAATACTTTCTGAGCTCCTCAAGAGAAGCCTGTCTGGAAAGAGACTAGACATATTAAGATAGGGCAGAACATAAGTCAGGTCTCTTAGGGTCTGTGTCTTGCTCTACTGTAGACTCACAGCACGATATTGGAGAAGTCTGACTGAGCATTTTTACAGAAAAAAATTATGCCCGGTGTGGAGTGCTCAGGATACACCCATTTTTCTGTTTGAAAACTGCAGTGATATGCAGTTTTCTGCACTCTGGGTTAGAGGACAGACAGGCTTGGTTATGGGGTCATGGCACTACGTGGGGAGCTACAGCACCTGAGCAGCAAAAGAAAGATCTTGGAACAACAAGGAAGGCACATCACAAGCTAGAATATGTAAAGAATAATAGATAGTGTCGAAGTTTGGTGCAATGTACAAACAAACTTTCCAGTTAGTCACACAAACCCTAGGAAATCCACTTTCCAAGCGATTAGAAGTTTCATATTAAGGAGGCTGTCACTATAATGCTCCAGAGAAGACTCCTGAAAGGTTTCAAAAGCCAAACAAGAGCCGATTAGCTTCAATATCAAAGCAGAGGGGCTCATTTAGTCCGCTGCTATTGATCTTAAATGCAATCTCTGCTTAGACAGACAGCAACTTCAAAAAGAAAAATAACAATAAAAAAAGAAGAAAAAACCTAACTCAAAAGCAAATCACAACATGACAATTGTAAAGAAAATGGAAACATCTTATTTCAGTTCTACCAAGAGACATGGGAAAAATGCTGCCCATGATTCTGCATCTAAATACACTTTGAATCAAGGTTTTTCATCAGCCAGTCAAACAGCATATTTTTAGAAGTCCAAGTAAATAGAAATGCCTCCAATCTGGTCAGCTATAGTAACACCTACTGGTTCACATAATAGGGACATTTACTAGATGGAATATTTGAAAAATGCATCTACCTTGACTCTACAGCTCTAGAAAATTCTCTGTAAGATAGATTTGACTCTCCTTTTACTGAGATCAGTTGAAGATGAAACTGAGTCTTTGAAGTTAGAGGCTTACTGCCCACATGCTGGCCTCATTTCCAAGGCTATGAGAAACTTTCCTTTACAAATTCTTCCTCCACAGAGCAGTCTTTTGAACACTAGGCACATGTAACTTTGAACTCACATGCTTTTTGAATGTACTTGTAGGCAATGTCTTGGCCATGTTTTCACGGTCAGAAATACTAGTATTTTTCCTTATGGAGGAAGGCCGGAAAGATACAAGCTCCAGTTGTACTAGTCCAGAATAACATACATGAAACTGTAGGTAAAATGTTTCTGGTATGGCTCCACCATTATATATTGACTAGGCAATGACCATTGTTGCTGCTTTATTTATTTTTCCATGAAAAGTGACTGTATGACTGCAGCACACACAAATATGGAGAAATTTGTGCATCAGGATGAGGATGAGGATCATACATGTGTTTAGGCCACCTGAAAGTGTTACAACAGGGGTGGGACCCTTCTAAAGAAACCTGAAAGAAGTAGAAGGAAATGTCAAGGAAGACAGTAGAGACCAAGGAGTTATGCAGGAATAAGACCACTAAAGAGACATTTGCTTCTGTGCATAACAAAGGAGTCCAGATTGGGAAGGAGAAATAATTATTCAAAAATATTTTGCAGTGAAACAATAGCACTGCTTGTCTGATCTCTGCCTATCAATCACGACGACAGATTCATCTGCCTGATGTCCTTTGGGGGGACAGTGTAATCTAGAAGACATTACACTAGGTGGGGATTTTGGAGGTCTCCCTGCTCTTCCATCTCAGCATCCCTTTTTTTTTTAAATTGCAATATCTTAATTTCCCACCTCGGTACTGGCCATTTTTGAAAACAGCTTTGAGATCTGCTAGTTAGAAACCCTTTTTCATAACCATCTAGGAACCACTTCAGGGCAACAGAATTGAGACACAAGTGGTGCTTTCCTCACATATTTTCAGTGATCTATCTTTTCCTCTCTTCTGAAAGATGAGTTACTATAGAGCAAAGAAGATCGGTTAGGTTCAATCCTTGCTTGCTTTGGCCATTCTGACAAAAAAGACTGACACCTAGGGTGAATTATCTGAATAGCTGGAAAGGAAATATATGCACGGAGATGTAGCAGGGCATGACAGGACATTGTGACCCAGGTAATTGCTGGCTAGAAAACAGCAACTTATTTTGTACATAAGAAAGTCTTGAAGAGGTATTGTGCAACTGAGTCAAGAAAATACTTACGTACAGGACGGAATGCTCTGTTGAAAATACGTAATTTTTGAAATCAGTATCAGCTGGAGACATTTCAATTCACTTCCTCGATGTTCAAGGCTCTGGTAAAGTTCTTCAATGCAGAAGGGCACCAATGGCATCAAAGCTGAATGTGATCCTTCAATACTATACATTGTCTGTAGTACAGATGTTACTCTTGAACAAGCTTAGAGGAACCCCATGCAGTTGCATTAGAAGTAGCTAAGTCACGGAAGGCAGAAAGCTGACTTTGCATAAACCGCCTTTTTTCTGAGTCTCACTCAGTTGAATCACTGCAAGTCTTTGCATACAAGCAAAGAAATTTAAACTGTTTGGGTAACTCTGGTGGAATAGAAAGAGCCCCATTTCAGGATTAGAAAAGATTAACTTTTTGAATGTTCTTCAGATTTTCCGACAAAAAACCTCAGCATTCACAGTTATGCCCCAAATGATCTGTAAGTACATAATACACATGAAATAAATTTTCTCCTTCAAACAAAACCCAGCAAAGTTTCACAGACAAGTGTTTTTTAATTTCAACAGATGATTGTTTTACAATGAGAAGGCAGAGCATCAGAATAATACCCAAACAGCTACAGCTACAGGACAGGAAATGGGAAAAGTATCTAGCTACCACCGTGTGGTGTATGTATACATCTATGTTTAAAGCTGCACCCCATTGACTGGATTGTTGCTGGAACATGGCTTTTTTGCAGTGAGGAATTAAAGACAGGCAGATGCAATGTTTGCTGCTTTGGCTACCAAATCTGCTAGCTTGTTATTAGCCCAAGGAGCCAACTTGACTTGGGCAGATGTGTGACCTTGACCCATGTTAAGTAAGTAGACAAACAGTAATTCTAACAACTCTTCCTAGGATCTTTCCAACACTCCTTCTCTAACGTTTTTTTCTTCTCTTGTTTCCTCTCACTGGTATTATTAGCATTTTGAGTTGTTAAATTAGTGAAGAAAACCTCTTTACGAATTACGTGCCTGCTAAACTAACCAGAAATGTATATAAGAGTCTTGTAGCTGCTTGTACATATTATCACCATACATTTGAAATAAGCATGCATAATTTTACTGTTTCATCTTTCCCCAGAAACTCACAGTGTTTATACCTGTTCTCTCCCGCAAAAAAACAAATGACAAAAAACAAAAACAAAACAAAAAAACAAACAAACAAACAAAAAAAAACCCAAAAAACCAAAACCAAAAAAAACCCTCTTAGGTTCAAGGTGCAGTTCATATTCAGGGTTAAAATGATTAGGTATTTCTATGCTGTTATCCATCACCAGGAAAGTCTGTGCAACCTGTACTTTCAAACTATGAATGTTTTGCAAAAATCAATGGCTCTCTTAAGATGTTAGTAAACTGCGTTACTATTGCAAGGTGGATCAAAAAATGTTGTTCTTCTCCAGCAAAGGATTAAAATATGGCAGGAATAGTTTTGAGTATCTGAAGACGAAAGTACAATTGTTTCTTCGCCCTTTTTAGTGATACTGCCATGTTCAGTACATACACAGACTTACTGATGTACTTACAAGTGAATGTTTTATTCAGTTATTTGACTGGGACCTATCTTTAACTCACAGAGTGTTCATGTTTTTCATATGAATTTGACATCACTTGCTTCGGCTGAATATAGTGTCCTTAAATATAATTTTTCTATTCTCCTTAGACTTTGCAACTACTCTGCCCATAGTATCATTGCATTTATGAAAATTTACAATGAAAATTTATGGGTAGGAATCCCAAGAATCCTGATAAATAAGGAGATACATTTTAATTAGACCTTAAATTGATCTCTGAAATACTCAAGCAATTCCTTTTTTCTTCCTTTTTGTTAAAATTTTCAATAAAGATATATTATCCTTCAATAAAGACTGCTTTACTCTGGGGCTCGTATTACTCTGTCAATCATTCTTCAGAGACTAAGCAAAACAGTCAGCTTCCTACATGGTGTTTGGAAGTGGAAAACAGACATCTTTCAACTCAAAGGGAGCTAAAAACATATGTATTCATGGCAATCTGTTACTATAATTTGTTTTTCTGCAGTTCCAATATGAAAGAATACCATGTGAACAGAAGTGCAATGAAGGGAGCTACATGTGAAAATCCTTTTGTCCTGAGTTGTTGATTAAAGGTAAAGAGAAAAAAGAATATAGAAATAATAATATTAATAATAAAAAATTAAGACAGTTTGCTCAAATGGAGGCTCCTGCTTTTATTTCTCGGATGTCACAGAAAAGACCAATCCAATATTATTACTCAAAACAGTGGAGAATTCACATTCTTATTGAGGCAGGCGACTGGCGTTTGACTAGTTCAAGTTGCAGCTAAACATAAGACATGTTTCTGGCAAAAAAGTAATTAAGACATGTTAACTCCAAGAGTTGTACAGATTCCTACAGGCACTTCTGTGTAACCAAACTTTAATAGAGATGTTCATGATATTTGCTGAGCATTTTCTGTGTAAGTTACACACTGAGTCAGGAGAGGGATGAGAGGGGTTTCTACAACCCTGAGGTTGTATGTTGACGATCGTGTAGTTACAGACTGAAAAAATGCATACAGCTCAGTTTAATGACCCTCTTGGTTTAATAGTGTAGCATATCATCATTTGTAGACATGAAACATCTGTTACAATCACATATCATAGATTTTGTAGTGGTAAAGAAATAAAGAAACAGATGGGTTCCCTGATGCCAATGGTGCTAGTGTTTATTTAGAAACCACACATTGAATCTCAGGCAATCTTTTATTTTTTTCCCCCTCCAGCAGCAGTGATAGCACTGCTAATCTTGTCAACAGCATGAAGCCTTTTTCAAATTGATGACTGGGTTCTAGACACTCTACTGGATGTGGACGTCACCAAAGAAACATAATTTCCAGGAAAGAAGGAGAAGTTTTTTGGGAGGGTTTGAAGACTGTGCCTACTATGAAAACCTTAATTTTACAGCAGTTTAGACATTTAAATACCCAAGTTAATTGTAATCTGACTGACAAGGTAGCAGTAGCCATGATAACACAGGCTGCAGGGTGGAACAGATTTTTGACTCCACAGCAAGGTGCCTCAAAGAGTTTGTATGGTGTCTGTTGGTGTGCTGGTGGTGTGACTTGGTGTCCATCAACTCACAAGCTAGATGGCATACAGCAAGTTCAGGTACACCTATGTGCGAGGCAAAATTTTCTCTAAGATTAAGATTTCTATTTCAGCTACCTATTTATCACTGATCTTTATGATGCTTGCCAGAAATATTTTTAAAATTTATTTATAAAGTTTATTTTTCCTCGAAAAGTAAGTTCTTGCTCAAGTTTTGACTGTATTGCTTTCCCATAAGCTCTTTACCATTACTCTGCCAGCCTCTACCTAAATTGAACAATTGCTAAATAGCTGAAATCGTCCTTGTACACATTTCTGTAGCATGTCAGAAATTTAAGATTTGGATGCCATGATCACTGAGTCACCATGTCAAGTGAGATCAGATCCCTAATATTTTATCATCTATCCAAAGAAACTTGTATTTCACTTCATGAAGTGGCAGGAATTGGAAGAGAAAGTGCTTCAAGATGACTGAAATTACATTGCCACCATGCAGACTAACTTGGGAATTGTATGTGGAGATGCTATTTACCTTCGCATCTCAGCCCTAAAACCAAATATGCATTTACTACCTCTATTTAAAAGCAATCTTATCTCTTGCTGTTCATCCTTTTTGGATTTTTAGTTTCATCAGAATTGCTGTTAGTTATCAAATTCTTGGCTGCATCTCACACTTCTAATTGAATTTGAGGTTCTTCTTGTCTGGAAACCAGCAGAGAATAGTTAAATGGGGCTTCTATAGTGACTGATGCAAAACAGGTGTATTCATGATGAAATACAATTAAAAATTCAATATATCTTATCTGCTCCAGCCAGTGATTCTGTTGGAACAAGTCACTTTGTGTTGTCGAGTGTGTCCTTGTAAACGGGTATTCAGAAAAGTAACCCTGCCTGTGCTGAATTGTGTTGTTTTCCTTAAAAAAAGGCTAAAAAAAAGAGAGAAAGGACCAAGGTCCAAGATGTATAACTTTATGTATTTTAATTCTATATACCAGAACTGAGGTTTTTTTGCAGTCTGTGAAGCTAAACTGATTTATGCCACTTGAATTTCTGTCCCACAAACTGTTGGAGCAAAAATCAAACATTTGTTTCCAAGTCAGACAAAGGCTGTTGAGTTATATGTACTCATATACAATATATATGCCAGGCTTAGAGAAGAGAAATCAACACAAATCAAAACAGTAACTACAAAAAAATACAATGTGCTTTTTCAGTCAACATGCAATAGTCCATTCCTCACAGCAAACAAGGGAAGATGGCTGATTATACAGGAGGAATTAATCGTAACCACAAGTATGTATCTTTTTTAGTCCATGGTATCTGACAGTGGCTAAATAGATTTCTAGGCTTTCATCAAAAAGCATATGTACAGAAAATCCTATGGGGAGCTTGGAAACACTAGAAGAAATGAATATGTTTCTATTTCCCACTGAATCAATCCACACACTTCATCTCTCCTTTATCTGTACTTTTTTATTGTCTACCTTAAGGGGACCTTTTGCCATTCTTGGGAAATGAAGAAGGAATTCTTTCGAAAATGCAGGACTGTCCTTTTCTATAAATGTAGTAGGAGATGAAAGGTATGTGAAACTGCTTTACAATCTCTACTGGAGCATTTAGAAAAATAACAATGGCATTGAGCTGTAGCTATCTGCCTAAAAGACATCTAGCTTAAGGAATTCTTGTAAATGCCATCATACATAGTCAGTAGAGCGACAGGAACCACCAGCAAGAGGTTGATTCCACCCTACAGTAGATACTTAAAACAAGACATGGCCCTCTGGAAATTACTGTCTTTTGCTGTGGATAACAGTGCAGCCTAAGCATCTGACTTTTAGCTTAGTGAAATGAAACTCACACACACTGTGTAGAAACGAGCGTAAAAAATTCCCTGTAAATGCCTGAATTCCACAGTTTCATTATTCATTGCAGCCAAGGGACAGCTACTAATATCCATGAGAAATGAGAGCCTCTAAGGTAAGTGAGCTTCAGGACTCAGCCCCAAAACGGGAGAGACAAAAGATAAGCACTGGCAATTGGCTGACCAGTGCTCTTCTCCTTTCTCACACTAGGTAAGGAGACAGGCAGTGGTCTCTCCATGGAAAATCCTTTGCAGTCCACCCTGCCATCCCTGCTCTCCTGATACATGCTCCCACTTTATGGCCAGTGAAAGCAACTTGGGACCTGGGATATGAATTCTCAACTTGGGACTGATGTTTGGTGCCTCCACACTCAGGCAAGCAAGGAAAAACATTCCTTGACAGTCCTCTTGGCACACACTGATTTTAGTGAGAAATAAGGAACTTAGAATTTAAGTGTCTGAGGTGAGAATAGGAATCCTCAGCTCAGCTTCTGTGATCCATAACAAAGGCAACAAAACATTGTCCACTTTGGCACTAAGGGTAGATCCAGCCTATGACGTACCAGTATTTTTTAGCTATTATCACATCCTTCTGGATTGTGAGCTCTGGACTTGAATAAAAGTCGAAGCCTATTTGATCTGTGGCTCCTGCCACATCCATCTCCCTAGCTTTCAGAGCTGAAGAGGTGTTGTCCTCGCTGTGCATTTGCAAGAAATGAACAATTCCTTTCACAGACTTTCCCTGATAAATCCGTGTGCGTTTAACACCAACAGCTGATTTTGTAAGGGAATGGTTTCATTAGGTTCATGATTGTGCCGCTAACAAGCCAAGTGTTTATAAATCCCTATTAAAGCTATAGTGAGATGCCTGCATGCAGAAGGGGGAGAAGAAAGGGGAAAATGGAGATGGGGCACCTATGACAGCAACTGGAAGATGTGTTGGTGGTGAGACCCGCTCCTTACATTCCCTGAACTTCTGCCTGGGGTAACACCTTAGGTAACACATCAGCTCCTGCTGTCCCAGATCCAGTAAAACTAGACTTGGTGGGCACCTTCCTTAATATTTCACCTAGACTGAACCTAAAGATCAGCTCCATGTGGCTAATTCTGGTTGATGTTAAATCTCTTCACTTTGAACATGAGTAAAGTCAGACACTAAAGTTTTTATCAGAAGCTGGGCTTGCAGCTGGCAGCACCCTCGCTGTTCTGTGTTTCTGTTACTAAAACCCGTCAACCAGGATTTATATTACAGCCATAACATTTGTTTCAGTACACTTACACTTGTTACAGTAGGTTTCAGGCATATAGCACATGAATTAGCTATTTCCAGTGACATCTACAGATGTACAAAATACAGATACCACACACAAAGAAGCACATACAAGTATAAATATGTGTTTTTTTCACATCAAAACTATTCATAGCAGAGGAAGATAGGTAGATTCCCGTACTGAAATGGCACCACATTTATTCATCTTTGTTTAAGCCTTACTGACTGCAGTTACTCTTGATGAATATGCTCCAAGTTTGTTAATTTTTTTTTATTTTTGAACCTTGATTTGGAAGAGAAATTTTCCAGAAAGAGACTGACTTTAGAAACTGTTCCACTAAAAAAAAAAAAAAAAAACAACCAGCCCAAAACTGAAGTGGTGGTCAAGGATTTAGTTATAGTCACTATTTGGCAACAGTTTAGCAAGATTGTTCCTTTTTTTCCATCATGTTTAATTTTATCCTGAAGGACAGGGGTAGAAAAGACAAAAGGCTTTCTAATTCAACTGAGCCAGGTGACAATTCATCTTTTTGCTCAAGACCATGGTTATATCCTGACTTGGTACTGGACTAGACCACAAAAGTGTCATCTTTATGATTTTTTTAAATATCTATTATAAAAAAAATTCATCTAAATAAAAAGTTTTGTTCTAATTATTGCAGTCTGAAATTCAGTTTCCAACTTACTGCATTATGAAAATGCAAGTAATTACTAAAATTGAAATAGCTTCAGACATAAGAATCCGTAGAATTTTTCATTTCTGAAATGTACAAATAACAAGTTCTAACTTCATAACCTTCCTTGAAAGGACTGGTGTCAAATGGCTTTTAACTTTGAAAAATTTGGGTTTCACCAAACTGAGATTTTTCAACAAAAGATTGACTATATTATCCTTTCACAGCTCACAAAGGAGACGGAAACTTGTCTGTTGAGCCCTGAATGAATGTCCATGACTTTTTTCCTATTAAAGCCACAGCACCCACGTTTAGGAGTAAAGTATATGAGGGTCTCCTTGTATTCTGCTCTGGTTACCTATAGTATACATAGGGCAGAAAGCATCACTCCTTGGTTTACTTTATGTCTGTGAACAATTACATGTATGGACTACATAATTTAACTTATGCAAAACAATCTGCGTCAGACCAAGAGGAAATAGAATACTGCCATCTCCCATCTGATAATTCAAGATGATTTACACGTACCCAGGGAATAAAGGCAAACTTTAGAGATGATACAGGAGAATCTCCCAGTGGTTCATTTTGTGTTCCAGAGACAATTCAGCAATACCCAAAATGCATTTCCCAGGGATCAAAGCAGTGCCAAAATATAAATGCGGTTATCTCATCAAATAATAATGAGCATGAATGTTCATGAGCCCCCTGGTCCTCTCTTAACTATGCATGTAAAAAAAAAATAAAATAATTAAATTGTAAATATATTCTCAAGTTGTACTTGTGTTAATAAAAACGTATGTGAGCGGAGTGGCTTTTCTGATTGGAAAACTTTTTGCCCTTACAGATACCTAACTGATTTTGTCAGCTGTGGCTAGTGGATTGGATGCAAATAACACAATCCTACAGGGAAGCTCCTTGATCAGGCCTTAAAATGAATGAATCATTCCCTAAGGGTTACAGAAAAAAATCACTTGAAATGTGCCTTTGTCTTGGAAAGCCATGTCACTCTACTAGCTGTTGGAACTCTCTGTTCCAACAATTATTTCAAATTGTGACAAAGGAAAAGAAACAAGTTAAACAAATAAAATTAGATTATTTCAGCCTAGATGCATCTTTTGTTTCTGGGATAAGTGAAGAAATCAGAACTATTTGATTATTCATCTGAAAGTTTTAGTGGTGCCTACCTGGTGCACGGCTACAGCTTGCAGATTCAGAAACAGGACCTGACTTTTGAGAAGTGAAAGTTAGTAAAAAACAAACAAGCAAAGAGCAACAACAACAAAAAAGTGCAGAAAAAACCAAACCCTCCTGTGACAGATAACAGGCTGCAGTTAAACCCTGCTAAGCTCATTTTCAGTTTTGCTTCACAGACCTTGATTCAGATTGTAGCACTTCAGGGACCTCAGGAGGTATTGATCGGGGAAGTTTTTGGAAGCCACTAAGTTTGTCTGGGGCTCTTGAGAGGAAGGGAACTGAGTCAATACAGAGTCCTCACTGGAGTAGCGGAATAAAGCACGTTGAGTTAGCATGAGTTCCTGCTGCCTTGTTGCAGCCAGTAACAGCATAACAAAGAAAGATTTAGAGTAAATAAAGTATCAGAAAAAATAACTGGTGATGCAGATCAAAAATATTATGCTGAATTCTTAGGAGGAAGGATGTGACCATGCCAGTTGCAGAGTAGTGAGGCCTAGTTGCTTTTAGACTCTCTTTGAAGCCATCTTAAGTCTGTGTAGAAGTGTTCAAACCCATTTGCATTCTGTTGACAATAGGGGTTTTCCAAATCAGAAAATTTCCATAATTTTTGTCACATCCATTGCAACAATGAAATCATCTTCCTTTGTTCAGAACATCATATTTTTAAAATAAAGAACCAGGATATACAAAGTAGAGAAAACTGAGACATAAACATTTGCTTCTGATTCTTTCAGATCTGACAGTAGTCACATCGTTTGTTAGTTGATGACAGGGCTTGAACCAGAATTCAGTGTCTAATACAGTCTTCTACCTCCTACATCAGACCTTGGGACACTTAAGTTGTGAGGCCGTACCTGGATTCTGAGGTTTAGGCATTAATGAAGTAGACAGAGACATGATCCTGGAGAAGGGAGCTATGATAGATGTCTAGCTTTCAGCTCTCTGTACCTCCTTACTACATCTTCATAGCTTGCCTCAATAAAGCTGCAACTCTCAACAGCTTCACTCTTTGTTCCTATACTTGGTGCACCCTTGGCGCATTGACTATCTCTGATTAGATACTTTAAAAAGTGAGGCAATACTCACTTTTGGTGACTCTCAGAAAGAATGTACACGAATGGTCACGGTGGTCAAGCACAGCCCCCAGAAGAACTTTGTCTCCTGAGTTTATGTCTGATCTCTTTCTACTTAATGCAACTTGAAAATCTACATGTGTTAGATTAATACTTTAAAATAACATTTGGAGATACCTCACTGAATTCTAGCAGGAAAAATGCAAATAAATGTAGATTTCTGTTATTATCAGCTTCATCAAAGCAAACAAGCAGCAGCCGGGCCATTATTAGACTTTGATAAGAGTGCATATTGAATGATTTCCCTAAGGGATTCAGTAAAACTCATCTCATTCCATTTCCTTTTATATAATAATATCAATTGTTTCATGCAGGAACACCTGCACACAGTGTTGTCTGACCTCTTTATTTATTTATCTTATTTCTTGAAGGGGAAAAATGCAAGAACTGTTCTTTTTCAGTTCTATATTGTAATTTCAAAATGTGAGAAAGAGACTTGAATAAAGGTATTCAGACAGAAGCTGAGGAAAGTAGTGTCACAAATGCATAACCATACATTAATAAAATAATGGCTCTGAAAAGAACATTTTAGTGCCAGAGATAAAGAGGAAACTGAAAAGAAAGAGAAGCAGGAAAAGAAGAGTGCCTAAAAACATGAATTTCTTTCTTGACAGCCAATAAAATGAGGAAATTTGCTATGAAGAAATAACTCCATGGCTTATAATACTCCAGTAGCATTTGGCAAGTAATCAAAGTTTATTTTCTTTCCGTTCAAAGCCATCATCAAAATTATTTTTTTAATACCTATATATATATAAAGCTCAGACATGTTTATAACTCTGTTTCAGTGCTGAAAAAAAGTTGCCTTGAACAATACTGAACAAGGTCACCCATGAAAAAAACGCATTCCTAGAAACAGTCATATCCCAGTCTCTCTGCTGTCTTTATAACCTCCTCTCCAAAAACTGGTTCTGCATTCCTCTGCTCATTCCCAACTCCCTTCTGCATCTGTAGTCCAGCACAAATGATGTTTCTGTGACACACCTGACGTGTCTGATGTCAAACCTGCGGTTTGTCTGATGTCTTTTCCAGAGACGTTAAACACTTCCCTATGTTTCTCCTGGAGGAATCTTACCTTATGTATCCAATTTAATATTTGCCTTTTTCTTGGTCACATCCCCCAGTGGCTCTTGGTCATCCTATTGTTGACTCATTTACTTAAATATTAAATTTCCTCTGACACTTCCTAATGAGGATTTGAGAATAAATATGACTTAAATTCTGTAAGCCGACTATAGTTTCTGGGAACATGTCCTTGAACTTTAGTCATCTGATTTCAGTTAATCTAGACATTAATGTAATCTCATTCATACTATGTAATATTCAGATTTTCTTTAATTTTGTCTAGTGCCTCTAACCCTGTGTCACAGCAAATTTCATCAGTACAGTCTTTTTATGTTAAATTTCTGAAGAAATATCATCCTGATGCTAGTTCTAGGGAATTCCACTAAAATCTTCCCTTCAGCTAAATATTTCCCATTTTAGCACATCACATCCTGTTGTAATCTTTTCTCTAATCATGACTTGCCTTGTAGTCATTCTACTAATAATGATTTCCTGCAGTGTAACTACTATATTCCCATGCCACACCATATCAAATGCTGTTCTGAAGTCTGAATAAACTCACTGTATTTCCCTTACCTGAAATATAAAGAGTGATTCCTTATCAACAGGTGAATTAAGCACTAATAAGACAGCAGTATCTCATACTGGGAAATTAAATTAAAAGATCAGGTGAAGATCTGCCTTTCTAATTCTGCACCACACTTTCTTCTGGTTTCCTTGGACTTTACAAAGGGACATCTACTTTTTTTTTCTGGATTTGAAAGGATTTTTTTTCATCTATCAGTAATGATTTTAGTTAAACACGTCTACTGAGATTCAGAATTAAACTAGGTAACATACCTTTGATCAAGAAACCTGAAAGTAGAGCAAGATGATTCAGCCATGTGTACTTTTGTTTCCCTTTTATTTTCCTCTTTGCCTTTTTGATTTTCACCTGAACAAGGGCTGATATAAGTTGACCTAAGCCATATTCTAAAGAGGAAAAACCAGCACTCAAGAGATTCCATATCCACATTGTGAATGTTAAGCTGAGATCGCTTGTGGAAATCAAGGATCCTTATCCCTACCAGCTTGGATGTGATGTACCGTGGGAAAGACTATCGTCTCACAACACGGAAACCAGAAGGGGCACTTCTGCCAATAACTGTGTTGCAGGTTACAGAGAACAGTGTTGTGCTAGACACCTTATAGAGAAATTTGGAGCTCAGCTCTTGCTTAGCAGGTCACTAAGAGCTCAATTTTGTTGTCTAAAGATCGGAATCTGGTGCCATTTAAAAAATCCTAGGGTATCATTCCTGGTTCTAGAATGTCACTGCTCTTCTGTGTTGTATTTGCCAAACCTGCGTGCATGTGTTGGATAGCCCAGGACATTTCAAATGGCTCTACATGCACTTGTTCAGGCACCCAGATGTAGATACCTCTATTTAAATGCCTTGATCTGAAGTTGATTCCCATCCTCAATGCCTGTTGCCCACAACTGGATGCACTGAATGACCTGGATATTTCCTTCCATTCCTGTGCGTTTATTCACCCACAAGTAGAGCATTTGAACAATTTGGTGCTTCTCTCCAGCCTGGTTTTAAGTGACTTGTTTGGTGGAGCGTCTAACTCATGAGACTATTGCATCCTCTAATGAATCTCAGTCAGACCCATGCTCATAATGCCTAACTCACATTCTCTTTGATCCGTGTCAGTCCATTAAACCCATCTATCAGAGATCCCTATGCTCAGCTTTATGACTGCTGGGAAATTATTAGAATCTGATCATAACCAAATAGACATGCCTACTCCTTTGAGCAATGATACCACGGTCATTTTCTGGTCTGACACATCTTGCCTGTCAAAGAGATCCAGAAAGAATGTATAGGAAAGGAAATTAACTACAGTGTTGTACTGTACTGTGAATTAATTAATTTGTGGTGCTTTCGCTGATCACCTGTATTGCTGAGCTGCAGCTGACCAAATTAGACCTTTTAATGATGCAGCATTCTTAAAATCTTTTGGTCCATTCCTCATTATGAGCTATTTAAAATTGTCATAGTAGATTAACTAACTAATGGTGGCTAGGCAGGAGCATTCATCCAGGGTAGGTTATTTCAGAAGCTGAGTTTTTGCTTCTGCTGTTGGGAGTAGCTGGTTCTGTTTATGGTTGGTGAGAGAAGACTGGACCATTGGGCAGATCCAGATCAGGAATGTCAGTGTGGCAATGTTTTTGTATTTACAAAACCGATGTAATGACCTCAGAAGATGTGAGGGCTCTGTGGTACACAATGGCGTGAAAACAACCTGCTGCCCTTAGAATTCATGGCCTGGGGATTTCTGAATCAGAGCTGTCCTGGAAAATAGTCAGTAACTTCTGAAATTGATGAGGTGGTTTGATAAGTGATAACATATATAGCTTTAGTGCATCAGAATTTTTTACCAAAACAGTTTTTGAAGAACTTAAAGCTTCAGAGAATAAACATGTTTGTTTCCTGGGGATATTATGGAATATTTTTACCTCTTCTCCCCCTTCTCTTCCCTCCCTTCCATCTGCCAACTAAAAGGGAGTGCAGAAGAAGAAATTTAGAACAATATAAAAATTTAGGCATATAAAGAGTACCCAAACTTCAGCAAGCTAACTTCTTTCTCTGTAAAACAGAACACAAAAAAAAATAAATAGCAATAAAATAAAAAAAATTACAAAATTAAACTAAGACAAATCCAAATCATTTTAATGAGAAGCTTCATTTTTTTTTCCTGTTTATTATACCATGATGATGTCTCTATTAAAGAGGATAAGGACTAAATTAAGTATCTATGTGCAGTATAAACAATATTGGAACATGTAAGAAGCATTATAGTTAAGGTTGGCTGCATACTGATGTCCACTGGTATGTAATTTAGGTCTAATTTCCCATGGAATAATAATTTTTAGTCCTTCAAATCTAGGGATAAATAATAAAACACTGAAGGATTAGATTAAGACCTTCTTGAAATACAGATCTCCTTTTAAAGTCTTTCACAAAGTCCTTATCCCCTCTTTTAGACAATGGGGAATACTTTCTCACATGAGAAAATGAAGGTTTTTGAAGCATGGGAGAGGGTATCTGTGCCTCAGTCTTTCTGTCTGTCTGTCTGTCTGTTTATCTATCTATCTATCCATCTATCTATGTATGTCTCCATCACACTCACATTTGGGTATGAAACAAGGGGAAGAGGGCTGGCGGACAGACCCTGAGCATACAGTGGAAGGAGATATCTTCATCCTTTCCCTGTATTGTGTGGCCTCCAAAACCCCAGCCATAAAAAGAGGTCATATGGACTGACGGGGCAAATGGACATCCACCAGTAGCATCACTGGGAGCAGAGTGATATTGCTAACAAAAGTGGCATTCAGGCACAGGGTTTAATTTAAGAAGTTAAAGCTAAAACAATCTAAGCTGGATTCAGAGATAGCCCACTTGCCTTAGTAAAGAATCCTCTAAAGAGAGTAGAAATGAAAATCTTTGTACAAAACTGACTATTTTGGTTTTTTTTCTTGTCGTGCTTCAGATGTAGCCATGTCACTTTGCCTGGAAGAGGGGAGTAGGCTCACATGTTGTCTGTCCTGGAAGCAGATGCTCTCTGTGCAGCTTCCTGTCCTGGCAGAGCTTGGCTGGCCACAGCTCCTGAGGGAGGGAGTAACAGCATTTAGTTCAAGGGCCTGTTATGGAGTAGCACAAAATGAAGACCTTGGTGGTCCCCTTGACTGTGAAATATGCAGCAAACAACAGAGAACTTTGAGAAAGAACCTACTCTTGATCTGGAGGCATATTTAACTAGTGTGTCTGTTGTGAGATGTCTGACTATTACTGGAGGCAGCGTATTCCACAAGAAAGAGCTCCTCCCAGGTGCATGCTGTGGTTAACATATCATTTGAATCTCCATCCTTTTTCTAGTCTAAGTGAGATTACTCCACCTGAAGCTTCTGTGAGTATGATCCTGGCACCTCCTTAAATTCCCAATTGTCTTCAGCAAATCATGAAATTGAATGGCAAATAATCCACTGAGACAATAGTCCACTCAATAGTCCTATTGCTCATCTGTGTGACACTGCAAAGACAACAGCCGCATCCTAACCAGCACTACTGGTTGCTGGGGGCACGGAAAGATCCATTTTACCAGCTTGTTTCTAGATGTGCCCTTCACATCTTATGAAAATTCAGATGCATGTATGCCCTGTGGTAGCATCAGAAAACGTTATCTTCTTGGTATACAGAAAGCTGTGACTGCTTTTAATTCCTTCAGCCCACATTCAAAAGCTATCAGCTTGGAGCCCATTACAGGACTGTACCAATGGACTGTGGAAACTCAAGATGATGAGCTTCCAAGGTAATTTAGCTTTGCCAAATAATGCAGTTGCCTAAAACCAAGGTTTGGCGGTCTGCTATCACCTTCACAATATGAATCCCACACCTCAGCTATGGAGAAATTGTAACTCTTTGTAGCCACAGGCTTCTAGGAAGAGTGGAGATATCCTGCAGGGTCACTGTCAAA
Organism: Pterocles gutturalis; assembly: GCF_000699245.1. NCBI lineage: Eukaryota > Metazoa > Chordata > Aves > Pterocliformes > Pteroclidae > Pterocles > Pterocles gutturalis. The sequence continues at coordinate 89,105 of NW_010112881.1, read as the reverse complement.
TGGAGAAATGGATTTCCACAGTGTGGTGATAGAGATGTACAGCAAGTTTCATCAATCTAATTAGTTTCTTGATCATAGGAAGACAACTCTTCAAGGCAAATGAAAAGGTCATTGCAAATCCCAGAGAAGTATTCATGTCTTTTGTCATATTTGCTGACAGATATTTAAATATAACCACTCACTTTTCCTGCAGACATTGTCAGCAGATGCCAGGCAGGTGACAAGCAGCAATGAATTTGTATCACTGCCCTGACATATCAACAGTGAGGAAGTGGATAAAACTACTAAGTGTTCTTTTTGTGCTGCTGTGAGATAGGTCTGGGTCAGCATACACTTACAAGTCCTGGTGATGCATAAAGGACATACGGACTTGTCTGATGGTGGTTTAGTCCAGTGAAGAATATTAACAGGGGAAAGCAAGGGTGTTCCTTCATTGGAGCACTATGAGAGGATGTAGGTGACTGGGGGTCTTCCGGGCACTTTCTGTGTGACTTTAGTAAATTTTCTTAATGTGTTTCAGGACTGAATATTGACTGCAAGACCGACTTCAGGTACTGACAATGTGGTGGGTTTACCCTCTTTCAGTTGTCTGTCTGTAAAATGGGGACAAAGGCACTTCCTTTCCCCACCCTTTTGTTATAATTTCCTTCAACTGTAAAACCTTCAAGATTAGGATAGTTCTGGATGCAATTATGACGTGAATGGACAAGTGTTCAATATTATAGCAAAGGATCCTGAACACAGAAGACATCAACAGAAGAACAAAGGCTCCATGATTGGAGAAGTAACAATTTTTGTTGCATGCATAAGCTGTATCACTGGATTCCAGTATTAGTCAATACTTTTATAGGAAAACTGAAAAAAGTACTAGCTTTTTCCAGGTATGGTATTTCACTCCTTCAAAGAACCTGATTCTGTTTCATGGTCAGGATTATTCTGTATCCCTGTTCCATAGTGTCATGCTTCCAGCCCACTTTCCAAGCTGACAGTGAAAAGCCCGTATGTTGACAGGACACATGGACACTTTTCAGAACATAGAACAGGTATATTGAGTCTTCTTAGATATGTTTTTTTTTTCATACAGACTTGCTGGGAAAAGACTTCAGGAATGGAGTTATGAGCTTGTAGAGGGAGTAGGGGATTTTACTTCAATAGAGACTTATATAGTGCAGACAGGTCATTGTCTGCACCCAGAGACTTGGTGAATCAAATCTCATGCTTCAGAGTACTAGACGATTAATGCATAAATCACAAAGGAAAGAATCTCCCACTGTTCATTCACTAATTAGGTAGAAATATGGGTATGAAGGTATAGGTTACTTCCCTTTGACTGGGAAAGTGATCGAAGCAGGATGCTTAGCATATCCTCTACTCCTAAAGGAATACTAAGCTTATATTGCATTAATGGCACACGTGTTAAAATCCTAAATAAGTAATGTGACAGGTGCTTTTACATGCTTGAGTGTAGCACCCACTGATCATCTCTCTCAAAACTAAAGGTAAGATTTTGTTACATATTGAGTTCAGCGTTGCCCTAGCATGTAAATATGCACAACAGATGTGTGAAATGCTTTAAATCTCAAGAAAAAAAGAAAAAAAAAAGATATGAAGTAAAAGTAAAGTCTATGTGTCTATAAGCTATATGTCTGTGTGTGTACATATAAACTATGTTCTGTCTATACTCACTGCCCATCCATAAGCATGGATGATGGCTTTGGTAGCCTATGCAAATGTTCAAGGAAAAGAAGGTTTTTATATGGATATTGAAGTTCAGATTCATAATAGTAAACTAGGACAGCTGAATTACAAATCTGAAAGATAAGAGTGTTGAGAGGGAACTTAACTTTCTTAAGATGTGATGCTTCTCCCATTTTTTCTCTCTTTCTCTCACCAAATTTCCTACAGTATGATTACACCAACTTTAATCCCTTGTGAATAAATTCAACTTAAGAAATTGTCAGAAAACTAATCTGGGGACAGGGAAACTAACCTTTTCTAAAATCATTTTTCACCTGATCAGTGCTTCACTCTGATTCACAGCAGTCTCCCAAACGCTTATAGAGGGATAGCAGCAAGTGTGGATGGAGCAGGAGTGAGAAGCTGGAGCTGAGAGAAAAATGGGAATCACCTTTTCCAGCGGAAATGCTGGCTTCTCCCAACTTGAACTGGTGTGGTGGGTAGAGCACCAGCCAGCTCAGCTTAGGTCCTACATGGCATAAGATCTGATGTCATGAGTGGTCATACTTTTCCTCTTCTGACTATACGTGTTTATAGATATGAAAAAAAAGACAGGAAGATTTTAGAGCATGCAGAAGTTGTCCACTCTGTATAGATGATCTGTTTGAAGCCTCTACACTGTGGAAAAACCTGACTTGAAAGGAAATGCATTATTTTGTAGGTTAGCTTCCCCACATCCGCCATTTCCGATCAGAGCAGAAGCAGCAAAAGACATTGTAACCTGGTTTTGATATTCAGTCTCTTGCCTGTATGCTGTAACATATTTTCTTCCTCTGCCTTTATAAAGTCCAGCACATCTGTGTACTCCTTTTTGAAGTAGAAGTGATTATTTCGTCACTCTATGTATATGGCAACTGAGGAATGTAACCATTATGTGACTTACTCAGGATGTGAACGTGCCTCTAGAAAGCCTCCCAAGCCCCCCAAGTGTCCTGAGTATTTGCTTTCACCACTGAAGTTAATTTGCTCTGAATCAACTAAGCAAGGAAGTTAGTCTCCTATTAATATACCTGTAGAAAAACTACTGATAGAGGGAATATCTGTTCCTAAGCCAGCTTCCTTGGGTATAAATTAACATTCTGAACCCCACAGGAAGAAAAACCGTCTCCATTTACGATTTCTCATCCTGATATTTCTCATGAAAAAAAACTAGCATAATCTAGATTATAGTACTAACAAATTGGGACCAAAGATTTTTTTTAAACTGAAAAAGTAAATTAAAACCTTCAATTATAATTTGAATTTCAAATATTATGACCATTTTTGCTGACCTTTAACATGTAAATGTATGAAAAGACAACATCAAGAAGCTTGCCTTTGTTCATTTTAGAGGATTGTGCTACTTAGGAAGCAGCACGCAGTTATGTGTTTTGATTGTGGTTTGTTGCTTTTGACCATTACTTCCAAATTATGCTTCATTATGCCTGCTGCACGGTAATGATGGTGTATGTTTTGTACCAGAGGGGATGCAGTCAAATGTGTTTCTATTCACAGGACTAGAGCTGGTGTGCTCAGGATACAGCAAGTAATATCCAATCCTTTCACTAGCAGTAAAGACAACAAATACAGGCACTGAGGTCCTGGATCTGACCTCAATATTACATAAATCTATTTATTTTAATGGACGAACAGCTGAAGTGAGTTTACCACGTACCCAAAATACTGCTATGGTACTAAATTACAGGGGATCTCATCTTCACAAGAAGGACAAGCTGCTGAAGAACATTACACTGGGTATGATCAACGTGCTTAGGAGTAAAGGAAAATTTTAATTCAGTTCAATTCAGGCCTCCTAAACCATTCAGACATTTTATTCTAATTGTCATTGATAGAAGTTTAAAGAGGGAAAGAAGATGTAACAATGGGATGGATAAGTTTTATAGCCATTATTGTTGCAAGAAAGGTGTTTAATTTAGTTTCCAGCTAAATAAATTCGCATATCGCTTAGCCTTAATTTCTAACAATGGACTTGGGTTTTAGAGAACAGCTTCCCATCTTCGCAGTGAAAATGATACCTGTACAAATAACTGACTTTCAGGTTGAGAAGATGAATAAAATTGAAGAAATGAAGATTTATTTTTTCTAGTCAACTACAGACACTATTTCTGCGTTTTTTTTTAAATTCACCTGGAATGGAAAGGTTACATATATATACACACACACATTCATATAGAGTTGAGCTAAATGTTTTCTTAGGATGAAGATAACTTCTATCTCTTATTTTCTTTTTGATATTAAAATCAAAAGAAACAAAATTGAAGTAAAATGTCAAAAAATGACAGTATAACAAAAAACCCCACCAAAATTACAATGAATCTGATAACCTCAACTTTTTACTTCAACCTGAATTTTCAGGCAAAAAAAAAAAAAAAAGGATTATTCTAAAAATGATGTCACCTTAGACGGTCTTAACCTTACTGGTCCTAGGAAGGTTTCTCACATGCACCTTTAATTATATAAGGTCCTACCTTGTTTTTTTTTTTAACAATAGCTGCACGAGCAAATGACTCACTCACTACCCCTGTTTTAGGCTTGCTTAGGAAACGGTTTCTGTTGCATTAAGATTTACTTGTCCTCAGTAATGCATGTACCTCCAGTAAGAAGCAAGGCAAAAGCCTGACTTCATACAACATAGAGCTCTCTTTTCATTCCCATTTATGCTGCACTTATCTCCATGGGCATCTAAGTGCAGCTCCAGTTCATTTGTTAATCAATGAATGTCCAAATACTTGTAAGCCTATAAAATGTAATGCATTTTCCTCTCTTTTAATGGAACTATGGCTGCAATATCACAGTCCTATGTTTTCTTCTCCTACTGCTAATCCTTAAAACTTTTCAGTTAAGAGATGATTTACTCTTCACAGCTACTGAAGACATATGTTTTGTGCGAAATATTTTCAACATATATTTCACAATCAAATTGGCAAAAGAAGGTCACAGCTGCCAGAAAAGAAGCAGAATTTCAGGGCTTTTGGGATCCTCTTCTGCAATGATGCACATCAAGGGTAATTGCCTGTTACGTGCAAGCCGAATCCTGTAGTCCTAACTGATCAAAGAACAACTAATATAAACGGACCCTGCATAGTTGCTTCCATAGCCTGTATAGCCCAGCTTTTTAGAGCTATTTAGCTCTGTAATGATGCAGGTAGATGTCTAGAGATTTTCTAAAGCACCTAAGCAGATTAGGTCCTTAAATCCTAGCTGCTGCAGAGGAGCCAGAATTTCACTCAACATCTTCCAGGTGAAACTATGCCAGATGTGAGAATGAGGTATTTTTCAAAATACAAATGCCATACTTTAAACATCACTGCCAAGTTGTTTCCAGCTTCCCACATGTACTGGGCTGGTTTGGGAGCACAGGCATTTCCTTCTGCTGTAGAGTGGGTTATGAACACCACAGCTTAGCCGGGCAGCATTTTTGAGGGGGAAGAAGGGGAATTTCTATTTAAATTAAAAACAAAAACCCAAACAACACAAAAACCAAAACAACGTAGCAGGCAAAAGAACATGTGGCATATAAACTATATATAAAAATGGGAGACATGGATTGTTTAGATTGTTTTTCTTTAAATATCTTTATTTTGTGTTTTTCTTTAAATATCTTTATTTTGCTTTCTTCATAGGTCAGAACTGAATCTATTTTAACAGGAATCTGAGGTTAATCTAAAGCGACATTTGTTTTAGTTTTAAGTCATGAATGCAAAACAAAATCTTTCTAGGCAGAGCAGCCCACTGTGTTTCAGTTTGAGTCCTGGTGGACTAAATAAATTTAAAAACAAAATCTAAGTGTATTTAAAAGCTCACCAGAATTCTGAACATAGGAATGGCATGGGATTTTTTCCCCAGAAAACAGAAAAAAGCCTGAAGCAAGTTAACAGTTTGGAGACTATTTTTACCTGATTCTTTTTGCTAGAAACAGTGGCAGCAATATTCTTCCAGGAAGCTGTGTAACACAACATGTAAACATTTTGGATTGGAGCTGAAGAAACATTTCGTAGATCTCAAGCTGCAGAGGGAATTCAGGTGCTCATTTAAAGATTATTGGCAACCAGACAGCCCAGATTTCTTCTTACCTGATGAAGCCTAATTACTTTATAAGAGAGCAATGGACTAAATTAGCCTCTGGAGGTACCTATCTCTCTTCATTACCTCTATAAGGAGTGTAAGGTGAATATACTCAACAGTCTCCTGGCCAATAAGTGGAAATTTCATAAGTGAATCATATTGCTGTATTTGCCCTTTTTTTTTTTTTTTTTTCCCAATGATATCATTTGTATGGATATCTGCTGAGGACACCAGGTTTGTCTAGTTCTGCAGATGAGGAATTTGCACAGTGATTCCATACAACACAATCAGAAGAACAGTGATGTTCTTGGCAGATGTCTTTTTCAAGACTCTTGTCTTGAAGAAGCTTCTGTGCAGTGACCTTATATATGGCTTGTGACACTAGCCTGGTAGACTGAATGTTAAATGTGACAGGAGAAAGCATATTTGTCCTAAGGATTTTTGTGCCTTTGCTAAGGGCTTCAGCTCTGATTTCTCTGAAGACCTCTCTTTGTGATGCTTTTGTCATTTGAGTGTGCAAAGAAAGGAGGAACCCTTTAGTGAGATTTAGCTGTGTTCAAATCAGTGCTACGCTTGTCAGATACCTTTCAGGATGCAAATCAACAACGGTTCTAGTTAAAACCAGTTCTGCTCTTTTTTCTCTCTACTTCTTGAAGTATAGAAATCCTAAACTGTTTGAGCCCCTCCAGACACAAGCATTCTTCCTCACTCACAGAGTGAAGTCTTGCTTAAAAAAATCCAACAACAAAAAACCTCCACTTTAATATCGAACAGAGTCAGAACAAAAAATGTGCTTGTCTACTTACTGAAAAAAAAAAAAACCAGAAAAGTACAGATTTAATGTGAAGCTAAAATATGTATGTATGTATACACACACACAGAGGTGTTTCTGTAAATATGGATGGGAGAAAAGGGTTGGCAAGAGAGATACAGTTATGATATTCAGCTACAGATATGATATTTAAATCCAGATGTACTCCCGAAGGTAAAGAAAGGTTATCTTACAGGTGAGCAGCACAGAGTTCTGGGTGTCCCTGCCACCACTTCTGTAACAAGTAGTTTTACTGTTTGCATCATCCTCTAACTACAGACAAGTCCTGTGGAGTTACCTGGAATTTAAGAGAACCTACTGAAATGTCTCTTATTTTTTTTTTTTTTTTCCCCAACTCTTTCACATACTTTCAGGCAAATTCCTAAAGCAAATCATTGTTTAAATCTCCACAGATTCTTCCTCCACTTCAATGAAGCGGGGAATTAACAGGTCCCTGCCAAGAATTACAGTCTCTGTCATAGTATCAGCAGAAAGAAATGCGCGCCTGCTCCTGTCGACCGCTTGGTATACAGCAGCCTGTGAGCTGCAGCAGAAGAAGCATGGAAATTGTAGTATACTGTTGATGATACAGAAATCTCCAGGCAGGACAGGGAGGAATGCCAGAAAAGGTAACATCTGAAATACCCCCAAGCTTTACCAAAAGCCCTGATCCTTTCTTCCTCTCTTTTTTTTTTTTTTTTTTTTTTTTTTTTTTAACAAGGAGCATTACCTCACAGGTGTATTAGGAAGATAAAGACTTAAGAAGTTTTTGATACTCAGTTGTACTGTTAATAGGAGACACAAGAGTGCCTCAGAAACATCAGTCCAACCAGCAGTTCTGACTTCTGACAAGGAAGGATTTTCGCCTTCCAAAGGTCTGCACACCAAGGCAACCAGCAGGATTTTAAACAGCCTGTCTAGACAGAACCAGAATCATCCATTACTGGTCACGGCAGAGCAAAATCAAACCAATGTTCACAGATATTTTTCAGTGATTGTCATTCATCAACACTTCCACCTTCAATCCAACCCTTAACCCTGCTCACTGTTGACTGGACTTGGTAGAATATGACAACAGAACGTCATCTCTCCTGTCAAAAATCATTGCTGTTTCAGGAACACTGTCGTTTTGGAGTCATAAATGTCAGCAGTGGCAGTTCATCGGGGAAAATAATCTCAGCCATTGCTGTTCATTCACTCATAATGAGAGCTACAGACAACGCAATTGTAGTGCTGGGCAGAGTGAAACCCTCTGGAACCATTATATTTTATCTCCAGAAGTAAAATCATGCCCATTAGGCCTTCAAGAACTCAAAGATGACAGTAGGGAGAGAAGCAAGGAGTAGAGATAGCTCATTTTTAATTGCTAGATCATTACCTGTGAGAACTCTAATAGCTGAGATGAGGACTCTTCTTTCTGTTTATTTATTCATAGGCTCTTAATTTTTGGGAGGGCCTTCAAGTTGCTCTGATTTTTGCACAAATACCACAAAAGTGGAGAGTGATGGATGTTGGTAATTAGAAGGCATTAAACAGAAATGAAAGATCTTTACTTGTTCCTTTTGTGATGGGACACATCTGTTTTCCTTACAGACTTGGTACTGTTGTAAGGAGTAACAGTTAGGGTCCCCAAGTCACAGCAGCAGTTTAATAACCTAGACTGATGTGCAGGGGTGAAGCAAGCAACATGGAGGTTTAAAGTCAAGCCCACAAATTTATTGTTTTGGCATTTCAGGAAAAAATGTAGGTATTTGAGATCTTGGAAGAATCAATTCACAAAGACATTCCAGTAAACTGTCACAAGTAGAAAAGTTGAGATTTCCAAAGATCCTGGGAAAGTACATGACAAATTTCCCAAGCAATATCTGATCACACCGTGAAGGGAAATATTAGCCAGTCCTAATGCAAATATACAGATCATAATTTGAGGAGGATGTCTGAGTTAGTAGACTTTGCATTTACAGAGAGAATCAGGTGCTACTTAATAGGCAGCATGTCTCAGCCTGATCTGAGATCCTGGCCCAATCCTGGCCCAAGGCAGTCTGGCTGCAGATGGCTTGTGCCTGTGAGTAACTGAAAGGGATTTGTTGTGGTCTTCCTTTTTTTTTTTCCTTTTTATTTTATTTTATTTTTTTTTTAAAGCAATGACCTTAGTAAAACAGTTTCAAAAGCATTTAGCAATAACAGCAATGGGCCATATGAGAAACAAAAGCTAGATTTTTGTTGAAGCGATCCTTAATAGAAAGATTATGCTGCTTGCTGCTTTGAAAGAAAATCAGCAGGAGAAAAGACAGGAAAGTAAAGAGTATTTGTCGTTTTTTCATTGCAGTTTAATAGCCACAGCACTAAGTGACTTAATCACTGAAAGCTGCTGTTGTTCTTTTCATTTTCCCCACAGGCAGCCTCTTCCCTTAGTGTGCCTTTATCAGATGGGGAATTAGGAGCCACTTGCTGCCGATGCTGTAGCGGAGTGAATGAATGACCACTGAGCTGTTGCACAATATGTTTGACTGGCCTCCTATGATGCTCAAAGCTTTTGAAGAAAGGGAGGTCCTAGTGCCAGTCTGCATTACTGCCAATATTGTTAAAAAGAATAACATTTTTTACAGCAAGTATAGCAATGGGGTTTAGCTGGACGAGATTTAGGAAAGAACAGGAATATTATAGGAAACAGAATAAGGTACCACTGTGATTCTCACTTATCCTGGAATCACTGAATCTGGGGGAGATCTGGGTTACTGGGACTGTGGATCAAGAGGAAAAATCAAGGTATCTCAAAGGAGGTGTATGTAGCTGTAGTTCTTCCCCGGAAAAATAGTGAAAATACTCAGTGGGGAAGAAACTTGAAGTTGACGTTTTCCAAATGAAAAAATTCCTTTGTGGAGGATACAAGATTTCTGAATTGAAGTGATCGGCTGGGCCAAAACCAAAATAAAATATTTTATTTTCCTCTTTTTCATTCAGTTCAGCTTTGTCTAAATTAGCAGCTACTTGGATCAGTGCATTGCCCTACAGGAAGTGCATGCCTCCCTACTCTCAGTTTCTTTTGTGTTGACCACCACTGTTGAACCACTTTCCTCATGGAGTACAGGGTTCCTTTCTCAGCATCAAATGCCACAGAGATCCTGGGAAACATAGGCTAGTCCAGCCCCAGGTCCTGGAGGACATGAGGCATCTGGAAGACAATCTTAACAGGCACTGCAACAGTGCAGGTAGGTGTTGCTGAGTGTCAGAGCAAGCTGTGATGTTTCAGAGAAACCAAAGGGCATGTAGACATTAGATTTCCCTATTTCTCTGAAAATAATAATAATAAAAAGAAGATATTTTAAAGACTTATCAGAAAACAAATGTGGAAATATTGGCAGATCTTGCAAAGCAGAAATTTCAATTCCTGTCAAGCTGTAAAAAAGTACTGTAAACATGAGCAAAACTACTTTATTTTACAAGAGTTTGTATTTATACCTGATTTGTTCGGGTCGAGAAGCACACCAACTCCCCTTTGCCAACGCAAGGTATTAATTAAGCAGCAGGAGGTACAGAACATACAGCTTGTTTATAACTCACATTTCAAATTGTTTCTTTTGTGTAGACAGAAGGTCTCTTGCCAGAATGTTTAACTCCAACCGTTCATTCGTTATGATACTTGTGTATGATGACTGCCTATACAGTGGCACCAGCAGTACAAGTCTCAGACTCAGGCAGGCTTCTCTCTGGAACAAAGGAGGCAATTCAATTCCACACAAGGATAAGTTCAAACTGTCTTTTTGTGCCATGGCTTCTCTTTCCAAAAAGAAATACCAACTTGTGCCATTTTTCTTGCAGGTATACATCAAAATGTTAGAAATAGGGAACAGTAGTTAGTGTTATCTCCCAGACAGCAGAAATCTTCACTATTTCTTCTCACAGAATACTTGTGCAATCTTGAGGAAATCACAATTTCTGTACCAGTTTTCCCCAGCTTCCACAAAAGGCAATAATATCTTGGTATTTCAAATATATGTGTCAATGAAAAATACTCAGAGATGCTCAGAAAGAGGATGTAGCACAGGTAGATTTATAAGGAGTGATATCCTTGTTTTTAAGCATCCATGAAAACAAAAATTATTAACTGACTTTACAGAACAAGAAAAACTCTGTTTAGCTGTAAAGCTCCATAAGACAGCATTGTGTGCACTCTAAAGCGCTAAGCTTAAGAAAGTAGTTCTCATTTGCTCTGCAGGCCATGAAAGTGTCATCTCCCTTAATGAAAGCAGCACAATAATTATTTGATATGGAATATCATACAAGACATGTATATATCTAGTCAACTTGACTTTGAGCAACATCTTCCAGCATTCAGCTAAACACCCAAACACAAGAACGTCAACCATTTGAAGTCATTCTAGATGTAAGAAACTGTCACTGGAAAAATGTTTCTTCTTCATCTTTTACTGACACTATTAGACCCTACAACAGAAGCTGCCACTGTTAGATATGTTCTATATGGACCAAGAATTGCAAGCAAGAGGCTAATCCGTGTGCCACCACTTCTACACACAAACTCTTTTCAGTGTTTGATGAGGTCAACATGGCTTTCACTCTGTTTCAAGAGAAGCCCAGATTTGGAATCAAGTGAAGCAGAGCCTTGCAATCTGCTGGAGTCTGGGTTCCCCTCTATGTGGTCCCTGTAGCACAGCTAAAGATTAGAGACCTACTATTAGTGGGTGTAATTTATGAGGGTGCACAAATCTAAAATTTGAAAACCTCTGTAATAAATGAATGCAGATAAGCCAGAATCAGAGAAGGTTTCTACTTGCTTCATTCCTGCCCTACAGAAGATGATGAAACAGTGTTAAAAGGAAACCTCAACATCATTATTTATTTACCCACATTCACAAGTAGGTCTTCAGTGATGGTAGTGAAGAACAATTGATTAAAATTTTCCATTTTCACTGTTGGTAGCTATTGTTTAATGTTGTTGCAAGCATGGGTGTTAAGGCTCAAAAACCTCTCATGTTTGTGGTAGAAGTGTGGATGAAGGAAGTGTAAAGGCAAAAGAAATAGATGATCAGATCTCTGATCAAGGTCCAGAAAGATATGAGGTTGGAGCAGGGAGGAAGGGATAAGGATAAGATATAAGCCAGGGTAGAGTTATACAGCAGTCTGAATGTCAAGAAGATAAATTGTTTTGTTTTTTTTTTGTTGTTGTTGTTGGTTTTTTTTTTTTCCTCTGGCAGAACTAGAGCCACAACTGAAACAAATACAGTGAAATACTCAAATCATAAAAGATCTCCTGCTTGCTGCCATGACTGAGATGAGAATCGAAGAAACTGAGATGGGACCTATTCCATGTGAAGTCTGGGGTTTTATAGAACATAAAGCAAAGATGATAAAAGACAAACCAGACTGGGATGAGTGATAAACTGTCTCCTTCATCCTAAGCCCATCATTTTTTTCAGCTAGTAAACATGGTGATTAATTGACAGAAATACAAAATTCACCATTGTATGTGGGATTGTCAGTATTAGCAGCAGGTCTGCCTACTTTCCATCACTGTTGTCATTCCTTCCTTCCCCAGAAAATGTAAGCAATTAGCTAAGATAACAGTGATTCCATTGATTATACCACAGACTGCATACTGAGCAGGGTTGAAGTAAAAAAAGAGACAAAAAGTAGAAGATGTAAACTGGAAGGACCTCAATTTTTTGTGAAATTGTTTCAAATTTGGCAGATAGTATCAGCAGCTCTCCCTTATAGCGAAAAAAAGGTCTGTGGATAATTTATTTTTTAAAATTTAAACTGTATCATTTCACTGCTTTTAAAATGAAAAATAGTATTCTAGATGCTAAAAACTATCACATTTTTAGAATTTTAAAAGAAAATGTTATGAGTGGCTTTTTTTTTTTCTTAAATTAAAACTTGGTAACATGAAGTGTTTTAAAATGTAATTTTAAAAAAAATAAAAAAAGAATTTATAAAAGCCCAAACCAAATGAATCACTTTTATTGGGACTGACTACAATATCTATGGATGGCTTTTATGAAAAATAAAAAAGACAAAGAAGATATCTAAATTTTTATTTACGCTACAGCATTTTTTTCCTGATTTTTCAAGTCAATCACTGAATAAAAGATCTGCTCTTCATTCTGATCTAGTTGTGATCTATACAGGCTTACATGAAGATAATCATAGTACCTTGATTTACAGATCAAAAATTAAAGCACAGAGAGAACAAATGAGTTTCGATGATTAAGTACAAAAAGTAGCCCATAGAAAGAAGATTACCTAACATCAGCTTAAACAATAACCTCACTTTACCTGTACTGCACAGAGAATGGTGAACGGACTTTCAAATTACCTTGTCAATAGGTAACACAATAAGGAACAATAGGAACACAATCAGCTCCTTCTTTGTGTAAAATAAGACTTGCCTGTCTACAAGTAATTTGCACAGCATTTCAAGGTATGGGTTCCACATCCTGAGTCCCCATATTTGGTGACAAGGACAACTACCTGTGGATAAGAGAGCCCCAAATTTATCATCATCTGTTGCAGTGACTGAAGGTGAAATTTCAGACCCGCTTTTTTCTCACTGCACCTCTGAAGTCCTTACCCTGCAATACATCAGAGAGGTTGTCCTGGGAACAGTGTGAGCATTTTTTCCAGCACAATGCAAATGAATCTCTTTGAGAATCTGATATTTCTTAAGAAGTGTGTTGCCTAGAAATAATTTATTTGGCAGAAGTGGTCCAGTTTCTTTCCTTACGTCCATCCAACATACTGAGAAGTTGGTCTTTCCATTCCTGTTGTTACAGATACAAGAATCTCAAGGTTAACAGCAAATAAGAGGTGAGGTTTTCTTGTCATAAGGATTGATCCCCACTCCATTGACCCAATGACATGCTGACTAATATTGTGAAACACTGACCTCCTTCACTCCTACAATCTTCAGGGCCAAGGGAATTCCTCAAAAGCTCGTGAAAGTGTTCATATACCCAAGGCAGTGAAGCACAACAGTGAGGTCAACACGTAGTTGAGAAGGGAAGTCTGAACCCCAGATTCCCACCAAATTCGAGAGGAAATGGGAATGCTCTGTAAGTTACTCGCTGCAGGTCTACGTCATACTTAGGCCAGGATTTCTTTCTAAAGAAGGTTCTCCAACTTGAGGCATAAGCAGAGTAGCTAGTTGCTAATGGGCAACAGAACTGGAATGGAAACAAGACAGTTCTGCATAGTTCCATCCTAACTTGGATACTGAGTGCACCAAATAGCAATGGGCATTCAAAGCTTTGCTGATTTTAAAGGCAGTCTGCCTTCACTTTCTCAAAATGGAGAATGGAGAAGACCCACAGTGTGAATGCTGAAGTGAGCTGGCCTGAGAATGAAAACAAAATTCAATTGTGGTTACATTGCTGAAACTTCTACGTTAGTATACTTTTGAGGATAGAATACAAGGTTGGACCCTGGTCAAATAATGGTGCGTTTGTTGTCTGCCCAGGACTCTGGAAACTTAATATCAGCTTCTTACCCCAAAAAGCATCTGCTGCTCTGGGACCAGTAACTCAACCTCTATTCAGAAGATCAGAAACAGATTTTGTCTTTATGCAAAATCACATTTGTACTGCGAGCATCAACGCAGTGAGGGCTCTGAGTGCTCAGATATAACCTAGCTATTTCATTACCAACAGAGACAGCCCAGCTGCTGTTGCAGTCAGTGGAGATTTTCCTTTATTACACAACAGGAACTGTAGTGAGTCTACACTTTAGGTTTTATTTTGGCATTCAATCAGTACCTTGTAATGACCAGTGTAAAATCTTTCAAATCATTAATGGACCACTTCAGGGGAGGAACATCTTTACAATTCCAGAGAATCATGACCTTCCTGTGCTGAGATCAAGATCTTATTTAACTGAGATTTCAAGGCCTTTTTACAGAAATGGCTAGGCAATTACTCCCTGGCTCCTGTATTTTCTGTATAGAGGGAACTTTGGCTTTCTGAAGTACCAATTAAAAAGCCCCACAACTCCCTCTTTGAATCGCTTCATTGCTCCTGTTAATTGTCTCCTTTGAGTCTCTGCCAGAGTGAAAGTACCTTGCTACAGAGTTGTGAGCCTGCAATCAACTTTGAAAACTTCCACTTTACAAGTCCAATCTTCTGCCTTTTTTTTTTTTTTCTGAACTTTAAGTGGAAGGAAAAAAATAGAAAAATGTATTAGGTGTTTCCTAAATCAAAGACTTTAATAACATGTTAATCTAAGTTATTATAGATTCCGAAAGGCAGTTATAGACAGCTGAAATTTTCCAATGGCTTACTGTCAAATATACAAGAGAGTGTTTGGAAAGTCTGTAAGCACTGTAATCACGGATAAAATATATTCTGCAATGGGACTCTAAATTTGCAGTAATTATGTACCATTTAGTTAATCTGCCTACATTATTTATGAAGAATATTTTGTAGTTAAATACTTGAAGAATTGACAGGGTAATGTTCAACAGCTACTTAGAACAGAAGTGATGGAGAGGCAGTAAAAAAATAATTTCAATTTTAAATGACTGTCTTTGTGTTCATTTCCCTGTGTGTTTTTAACTCAAAGACACAGTGCAAGATCTTTTTTTAAAAAAGAAAGATAAAAGAGAAATGCTCGCTCTCTGTATGTGTGTTTGCATAACTGCTGTATACATCTGTATTCCAATGCCTACTTTACAATGAAACACAAATAGCTTCATCTTTTTGAGACTGTGGCTACCTGAACTTTTCCACATTCAGCTCCATGGATGCAAACAGGTTCCTACCCTCATTTTGCATTTGTGAGAGGACTAGACCTAGATGGTGGGGGTCCTAACAGAGATCAGTGTCATAATGTGTTTTTTGACCACGTCATGTAACATATGTGGATACGCATGTGCGCTGAACCCTCATACTCACAATCTTAGCAAAGGCAGAACAGGAAAGACAACAGGGAGCAAAAAAAAAAAAAAAAAAAAAAGCCTTAACTCTTCTCCTTACCCTTTTCCTGCTGCCATGCAAGAAGAGGACTGGGATAAACCACTTCTCTGCAATGACACCTGTAACCTGGGGAACAGAGGAAGGAGAGATAGCTCCCAGGTGGAGAAAACAATAAGGGTAGAAGAGGAGAAAGTGTCACATGTACCCGTGCTGTGCCCAAAAGTGGGCTTGACTGGTAAAAAGCCAGGTGAACAGGTGTTGTTCTGACTTCATAGGATTTGTTGTTGTACAGTGTTCCTGAAGTGCTTGGGGGGTGTGTGTGTGTGTGTGTGTGTGTGTGTGGGGAGGGGACGGATGAGTGTGTGTGTACATATCCTCCCAAAGCACTGACACTACCAACAGCTGGGACAGGTTCTTAAACTATTTCCCCTTGTTCTTTTCCAGCTCCTAAACCCTGAGATTAACTGGCATTAGCACAAATTCCCAGCTCCCTCTGGGATTTCCTCCATGAATAAAATCTGCTTTATTTGCCCACGTGAGCTGTCTGTGCAGCACGTATCGGATTCATTCTGTGTTTATAACCCCGTGAGACACAACATGCAAATGCTGTTCCTTCAAAACCAAATTAATGCCAC
The DNA here is from genome assembly GCF_000699245.1 of Pterocles gutturalis. Classification (NCBI taxonomy): domain Eukaryota; kingdom Metazoa; phylum Chordata; class Aves; order Pterocliformes; family Pteroclidae; genus Pterocles; species Pterocles gutturalis. The sequence continues at coordinate 72,930 of NW_010112881.1, read as the reverse complement.
TCATTATAGTGTGGGTGGTGAC